>NC_081845.1:91146018-91347836 GCF_963259705.1 Myotis daubentonii | reverse complement strand
TGAATTATATTTTCTTTTTTCTTTTTTAAATATATTTTATTGATTTTTCACAGAGAGGAAGGGAGAAGGGTAGAGAGGTAGAAACATCGATGAGAAACATCGATCAGCTGCCTCCTGCACACCCCCAACTGGGGATGTGCCCGCAACCAAGGTACATGCCCTTGATCGGAATCGAACCCGGGACCCTTCAGTCCGCAGGCCGACACTCTATCCACTGAGCCACACCGGCCAGGGCGAATTATATTTTCGATCGCAAACTGCCCCCTCCTCCCAGTGTGGCTGTGTGCACTCTTCTGTTGTAGTTGAGCCTCTTTGTTGTTGGCACGTCAATAGGAGGGGTTTATTCACAGGCTGATTGGCTGCAGGGACCAGCTGCAAGAACTGGCTGTGACCACAGCAGAAGAGCTGTTGTGCAGGGGCCAACCCCTGGAACAGGACTCACTTCAGTGGGGCTCTGGTGCTTGATGAGTTCGGTCCTTGAATGTGGTTGGATGGTGCTCTGACATGATCTGAAACTGTCCACCAGGTGTGCTGGCTCCGTGGCCTCCAGGAAGGTGCAGGCCAAGATCAGCCACTGCCTGTGCCCTGCTCAGAGCCACCGGGCATGAGCTACAAGCAGCAACCCGCTACTTGTGCTGGGCTTGGAGGTGCCTGGGAGAGGCCAAGTTGCAAACCAATGGCCAAATGAATTTTGACAAAGACGCAAAATACCATTCAATGGGGAAAGGACAGTCTTTTCAACAAATGGTGTTGAGAAAACTGGATATCCATATTCAAAATATAAAGTTGGATCCTTACCTTACACCAGCTGCAAAAAACGGCTCAAAATGGATTCAACACCTAAATGTAAGAGCCTAAAACTATTAAACTCTTAGAAGAAAATGTAGGGGAGAATCTTCTTGACATTGAATTTAGCAATGATTTTGTTGGATATGACACCAAAAACACAAGCAACAAAAGATAAATATATACTTATTAGACTTTATTAAAATTAAAACCTTTAGTGCATCAAAGCATACTATCAACAGAGTGAAAAGGCAACTTATGGAATGGGAGAAAACATTTTCAAATCATATATCTGATAAAGGATTAACACCCAGAATATATAAAGAACCCCATACAACCCAACAACAAAAAAACAAACAACCCAAATTAAAAATGGACAAAAGAGCCCTAGCTGGTTTGGCTCAGTAGTTAGAGCATCGGCCTGTGGACTGAAGGGTCACGGGTTCGATTCCAGTCAAGGGCACATAACCTAGATTGCAGCCTCAATCCCCAGCCCTAGTCAGGGTGCCTGTGGGAGGCAACCAGTCGATGTGTCTCTCTCACTGTGATTTTTCTCTCTCTGAGTCTCTCCCTCTCCCCTCCATTCTCTGTTTTAAAAAAAAAAAGAAAGAAAGAAAATAGGCAAAGGACTTAAATGGACATTTCTCCAAAGAAGACCCATATATGGCTAATAAGCACATGAAAAGATTCTGAACTTCACTAATCATTAGGGAAATGTAAACAAAAACAATGGAGTTGAGATATCACTTTACACCCATTCTGATGGCTATTATGGGAACACACATATAATCCCCCAGAAAATAACAAGTGTTAATGAAGATGTGAAGAAATTGGAACATTTGTGCATTGGTGCTAGGGATTTAAAATGGCACAGGTGCTATGGAAAACACTATGGCAGCTACTAAAAATATTAAACATACAATTATTGTATGATCTAGTAATTCCACTTCTGGATGAAGACCCAAAAGAATTGAAAGCAGGGACATGAACACATACTTGAACACATATTTTCACAGAAGCATATTCATTATAATCAAAACGTGAAAGCAACCCAAGTGCCCATTGATGGATTAATGGATAAACAAAATGTGGTATCTACATTCAATGGATTATTATTCAACCTTAAAAAGAAATTATGACACTTGGTAAAACAAAAATGAGCCTTGAAGATATTATGCTAAGCAAAGAGATCCAGTCACAAAAGGACAAATATTTTTGATTCCACTTATTTGAGGTACCTAGAATAGGCAAATTCATAGAAAGAGAAAGTAGAATGGTGGTTTCAAGCACTGAGGAGAGTGTAGAATGAGGAGTTATTATTTAACTAGAGGCCCAGTGCACGAAATTTGTGCACTTTGGGGTGGGGAGTCCCTCAGCCTGTCCTGCGCCCTCTCGCAGTATGGGAGCCCTCCGGCCTAAGCTAGCAATCCAACATCCTTAGCGCTGCTGTGGAGGCAGGAGAGACTCCCGCCACCACCACCGTACTCACCAGCCATGAGTCCAGCTTCTGGCTGAGCAGCGCTCCCACTGTAGGAGCCCACTGACCACCAGGGGGCAGCTCCTGCATTGAGCATCTGCCCCCTGGTGGTTAGTGCTCATCATAGCAATAGGTCATTCCACCATTTGGTTGATTTGCATATTAGCCTTTTATTATATGGGATGGGTAGCAGAGTTTCAGTTTGAGAAGAAGAAAAGTTCAGGTGGTTGCACGACAATGTGAATGCGCTTAATACCACTGAACTGTACATTTAGAAATGATTAAAATGGTAAATTATATGTTATGTATGTTTTATCACAAAAAGTACAAGAACTAAATTAAAAATTCATTAGAAGGACTTAACAGGAGATTCTAAATGATACAAAAAAGAATCAGTGAAATTGAATATAAATAAGTAGAAATTACGCAGTCTGAAGAGTAAAGAAAAATACACAGTTCTCAGAGGTCTGTGGGACAGCATCAACATAATAACATATATCTAATGGCTGTATCCAAAGGAGAGGAGAGAAAGAGAAAAGGACACACATTTAAAAAGAAATAATGGTCAAAACTGATGAATCTATATAACCAAGAATGCAACAAACCTCAAGTAACATGAATACAAAGAGATCTACACCTAGACACATCATTGACTAATTGTTGAAAGACAGAGAATCTGAAAGCAGCAAGAGAAAAAATGCATTACTATAGTTGGCTGACTTCTCATTTGAAACAATGGAGGCCAGAAGACAGTGGAATGACATACTCAATGTGC
This sequence comes from Myotis daubentonii, assembly GCF_963259705.1. Classification (NCBI taxonomy): domain Eukaryota; kingdom Metazoa; phylum Chordata; class Mammalia; order Chiroptera; family Vespertilionidae; genus Myotis; species Myotis daubentonii. The sequence continues at coordinate 91,344,798 of NC_081845.1, read as the reverse complement.
TGAATGAAAAATTCTAAACCAGCAAAACTGCCCTACAATAATGAAAGTAAAATACATTTCTAGATAAAGACAGATTTGTTGATATCAGGAAGTCATTTAGACTGAAAGGAAATAACACCAGAAAATGACTCAAATCCATGGGGAGAAAGGAGGAGCACTAGAAATGGTAAATATGTGAGTTAATATGAAAGAATGTATAAACATTTTTTTTCTCATTTCTCAACTATCTTAAAAATGTAAGATTATTATTATAAAGCAATTATTGTAACATTGAATTACTGTGTGATATTACACACACACATATATATGTGTGGTAAAAACTTTGTGAAAAACTGTCAATGATATAAAAAACGGGAACCATTATTTCTAGGAAAGTATAGAAAGCCATTCAGTGTCATGTGCAACAATAGCCAGATACTTGGAAGGTTCAATTCTTGAGCTACTGCTGCTATAATCCATATGTCTATCTGAGGACTAAAAGTCATTAAATGTGATAAAGCCAAATAAAGTATAAGACTTGTCTTGTTTTATAGTACACACTAGAGGCCCAGTGCACGAAATTCATGCATGGGTAGAGTCCCTAGCCGCTGCTGGCCGCCAGCTGGGGCCTCCCTTCCCTTGGCTGGTTGCCTGCCACCGCCCCCTGGTGGTCAATGCATGTCTAACTCCAGGTCGGTCAAACTCCCGCCTGCGGGGAAAATTTGCGTATTAGCCTTTTTTTATATAAGATATTTTTTGAATAATTTATTAAGCATACAAATTATTTTTCTGTAGGTTCATAAAAACAATTGAAAACCGTTAAAAAGCAAGTTTCAAAAGTCACTTTGAGCATTAAAATAAATAACATTAGTAAGGTATAATGACCTAATGCTGCTATAACCATATTCATACATACATACATACAGGATAATTTTTCCTTCTTACTTATACTTGAATGCCAACCAATAATGCAGAAGGAATGATGGCATTAGAAATCCACCATTTAGTAGATATCATTAATAAAAATTGGTGCAGGCAAGAGTCATCTTTGAATGCTAAAACTAATTGGTAAAAGTTTGATGAGGCGCAAAACATTTACATAGTTTCAAACTATTTGTTAATTGCAAAGGGAAAAATAGAAACTTTACAGCCCTGGCCAGGTGACTCAGTTGGTTGGAGCATCAGTTGGTTTGGTTCTCCGTCAGAGCACATACCTGGCTATGGACTGATGGATTCAATTCCCAGTCAGGGCACCTACAGGAGGCAACAGATCAATGTTTCTCTTTCTCTCTCTCTCTCTCTTTCCCTTTCCCTCTCTTCCTTTCTCTCTAAAAACCAATAAAGAAAAACATATTCTTGGGTGAGGATTTAAAAAAAAAAGTTACTTCAAGCTGAGAAACTTGACAGACACACCCATAACAGAAATCAAAGTTACCATCACTACTGAGAGTACAAATTGACTTATGCTCCCACCTCATAAGAGGGACACAGTATCATGTCTATGTAACCTTGACAAAGGTACATAACTTCAATTTAATTAGGAGGAAACGATAGACAAATGCCAACTGAGGAGCATTCTACAAAATAACTCTTTTAAAGTGTCAAAGTTATGAAATGAATGGCATAGATTTTGGAACTATTCCAGATTAAAGAAGACTAAAGAGACGTTACATAATTTGATTATGACACTGGATTGGTCCCTGGGTGGACCAGACACTTTTTCCAGTTTTAATGAGGTGTAATTAACAAATAAAACTGTAAGATATTTAAAGTATATAACATGATGATTTGATATATATACATGTACATAGTGAAGGGATTCCCCCTCATGAGCTAATTAACACATCCATCAGCTCATGTATTTAGCTTTTTTGTGTGTGAGATCATCTAAATTCTACTCTCAGCAAATTCAATTATACAATATAGAGCTGTTACCATGTTATAATTAGATACTCAGACCTTATTCATTTTATAACTAACAATTCGTACCCTTTTACTAATTAACCTCTCCCTGTATCTCCCGCCCCCCAGCCCCTGGCAATCACTTCTCTACTCTTTCTATGAATTCAACTCTCTCTTTTTTTTTTTTTTTCAGATTCCACATGCAGTATTGCCTTTCTCTGTCTGGCTTATTTCTCGTAGCATAATGCCCTTCAGATTTACCCATGTTGTTGCAAATCACAGGATTGCCTTCTTTTTTAAAGAGTGAATAATAGTCATCTAAATTATATATATACATATATGTATATGTGTGTGTGTCTGTGTGTATACATACACTAGAGGCCCAGTGCACAAATTTGTGCATGGGTAGGGTTTGGCTGGCCCAGCCCCGATCAGGGTGGATCGGGGCGGGCCTGTTGGAAGGAGGAGATGGTGGGAGGTTGGTCAGTGTCTGCCACGATCAGGGCCCAATCAGGGCCCAATCAGGGCCGCGCTGGCTGGGGGTTTGGGGCTGTGGGCGATTGGCCAATGTGCCCCACCCCTGATTGGGCTGGGGGGCTGATTGGGGGTGGAGCCAGCCATGGGGAGAGGCTGTGGGTGGTGGGTCGGCCAGCTCTGCCCCCAATTGGTGTTGGACGGGCAATCAGGGGCTGGGCCAGCAGGGGGGAGGGGCCGCAGGTGGTAGCCACCAGCCTTGCCCCTGATCAGAGTGGGGGGTCTTATGGGGGGGCGGGTGGAGCTGGCTGAAAGGAGGGACCATGGGCCAATGGGGTGGTGGGGGCAATCAGGGGCGGGGTCAGCTGGGGGGAGGGGCCACAGGCGGCCCTGCCCCTGATCGGAGTGGGGGGCCAGGCAGGGGGAGGAGCCACAAGCCAATGGGGTGGGGTGGCCAATCGGGGGTGGGGCCGGCCAGGGGGTGAGGCCACAGGCAGTTGGCTGGCTGGCCCCACCCTAATCAGGGTGGGGGGTCTGAACTGGGATGGGGCTGGGTAGGGGGAGAGGCTGCAGGAAGTTGGCCGGCCAGCCCCACCCCCTAGTTGGGGTAAGGGGGGCGATCGGGGTTGGGGCTGGCTGGGAAGAGGGGTTGTGGGCTGATTGGCATGGTGGGGGAGGGGCCACAGGCAGTTGGCTGGCTGGCCACCCTGCCCTCGATTGGGGTGGGAGGGGCTGATTGGGAGCAGAGCTGGCAAGGGGGAGGGGCTGCAGGAGGTTGGCCAGCCAGCCGGCCCCACCCCCAATCGGCTGGTTCGCTGGCTGCAGTGGACATCATAGTGACCGGTTGTTCCAGTCATTACAGCGTTCTGGTGGCTGGCTTTTTTTTTTTTTTTTACCTTTTAACTTTTATTTTTTTTTATTTTTTGTTTTAGTAAATCTTTATTGTTCAGATTATTACATTTGTTCCTCTTTTTTTCCCCCATAGCTCCCCTCCACCCAGTTCCCACCCCACCCTCTGCCCTTACCCCCCCACTGTCCTCATCCATAGGTGCACAATTTTTGTCCACTCTCTTCCCGCATCTCCCACACCCCTGTCCCCACCAAGAATAGTGAGTCCATTCCCTTTCTATGTCCCTGATTCTATTATAATCAACAGTTCATTCTGTTCATCAGATTATTTATTCACTTGATTCTTAGATTCACTTGTTGATAGATGCATATTTGTTGTTCATAATTAGTATCTTTACCTTTTTCTTCTTCTTCCTCTTCTTAAAGGATACCTTTCAGCATTTCATATAATACTGGTTTGGTGGTGATGAACTCCTTTAGCTTTTCCTTATCTGTGAAGCTCTTTATCTGACCTTCAATTCTGAATGATAGCTTTGCTGGATAAAGTAATCTTGGTTGTAGGTTCTTGGCATTCATCACTTTGAATATTTCTTGCCACTCCCTTCTGGCCTGCAAAGTTTCTGTTGAGAAATCAGCTGACAGTCGTATGGGTATTCCCTTGTAGGTAACTGAGTTTCTTTCTCTTGCTGCTTTTAAGATTCTCTCTTTGTCTTTTGCTCTTGGCATTTTAATTATGATGTGTCTTGGTGTGGTCCTCTTTGGATTCCTTTTGTTTGGGGTTCTCTGCATATACAGGGTGAGGCTAAAGTAGGTTTACAGTTGTTTATATGAAAATAATACAATAAACAAAAAATAATAATACATGAATAAATTCAGTGTTTCACATACCCACAACTGTAAACCTACTTTTTGCCAATGTGATATATCACATTTTATTTATTCATCCAAAAATTATTTACTACAAAGGACATGGGACAATTGGTGAAATATAAATAAGGTCTGCAGATTAAAGTATATCAATGTTAACTTCTTTTTTAAAAAATATATTTTATTGATTTTTTACAGAGAGGAAGGGAGAGGGATAGAGAGTTAGAAACATCGATCAGCTGCCTCCTACACACCTCCTACTTGGGATGTGCCCACAACCAAGGTACATGCCCTTGACCGGAATTGAACCTGGGACCTTTCAGTTCACAGGTCAACGCTCTAACCACTGAGTCAAACCGGTTAGGGCTCAATGTTAACTTCTTGATTTTGATAATTACCCTGTGGTTAAGTAAGAGACTATCCTTTGTTCTTATAAAACACTTTAGTATTTAGGAATAAAGAGGTATTATGCCTACACTTTACTTTCAAGTGGTACATAAAAGCAATATGTATTTATACAGAGAGAGGAACATATATGTGTGCATGCATGAAATGATAATAGAAAGAACTATGTATATATAGAGATTATGTGTATCCATAGAGAGAAAATGATAAAGTGAATAGGGTAAAATATTAACAATTGGGGAACCTAGTCAAGGGTATATGGGAATTTTTGGTATTATTTTTTCAACTTTTCTATAAGTCTGAAATTATTTAAAATAAGTAAATGGAATGAAATGTTTTATTTCAGCTTTATTTTGTATCTTTTTATAAACCCAATTTAAAGTGAAATGTCAAAGAATAGGACAAATGGTGAAAACCATGTGTTATATTGTTTTGTTTGCATTATTGAATGCGATGGAACACAAAAGCCAGCATGGTGTGTGTGTGTGTGTGTGTGTGTGTGTGTGTGTGTGTGTGTGTAAATGAATGTGAACTGCGTATGATGTTGAGCATCTCACATCTGCCCAGCCTGAAAGGGCACCTAAATAAGATGTGTCTCTTCACCCCTCTGTCAATGTTGCAGGCTCCCTCCTTCTTTTCTTGTATACACGCTGATGCCATCAAGGAAGAATTCTTATTTCGTGAGTCATTTGGGAAACTACAAAGGCTGTGGACATTTTGGAAATGGTAACACTATTTTTTGCCAAAGAAAACTGTCATATTTTGTACTTGAGGGAGCCGCTGAGGTGCTTGGTACCTCATCTAGTCCTGCTATTTCATGAAAAAGGAAACTTCACATGGGCACTCTTCACACTGACAGTAGGCTCTTCTATAGCCCTGGAAGGAAAGGAAGTTTTGTCAACAGCCGTGAATGTCATCAGCTTCATCAGAGCAGATCTTGACTCAAATGCATTTTTCTTTTTTTTTTTTTTTTTAATATATTTTATTGATTTTTTTACAGAGAGGAAGGGAGAGGAATAGAGAATTAGAAACATTGATGAGAGAGAAACATCGATCAGCTGCCTCTTGCACATCTCCTACTGGGGATGTGCCGGTGTTATGCCCAGATTTCAAGATCCCCAAAAAGACCACACCAGGGAGCCAGCCAGTCCAATGCAAAAGCAGAGGGTTCTTTATTTGAGCTAGCTCGACTCCCCCTCCTGGCCGACACAGCGACAGGAAGCAGAGTGAGTCCACCGTGGGAAAAACAGGGTTTTAATAGGAGGTGGAGTGAGGGGAGGGGAGCTGACTGTGGGCCCTGCCGATTGGCCAGGCTCAAGTCGGGTCTTCTTACACAGGATGTGGTCATCTCTATGGCACGCACGTCCCTTGATTGTCATTGGTTAGTTTAAAGAAATCCTGGGCGTGGCCAGCAGGGGCCTGGGCTTCCGGGAAGAAGGTACTCTCCTGAGCACATGGCGGCTGCCCCAACATGGAGGGTACAGGGCAAGATGGAGGGCATAGCCCTCGCCCTTTCACCGGCAACCAAGGTACATGCTCTTGACCGGAATCGAACCTGGGACCCTTGAGTCCGCAGGCTGATGCTCTATCCACTGAGCCAAACGGGTTAGGGCTCAAATGCATTTTTCAAATTTTTGTAAAGATAACAAGAATCACATATGAATTCCTACTCCACCACGCAGGAGTTCGTTTGCCTTCATGTAGATTTGCCTTCAAACACCTTCTCAAACTAAGGCAGAAGTTTTACTTTAACTGAAATTTTAAAAAGAAAGAAAGGAAGGAAAATCCACTCGAGACATTATGAGAAAAGGAACTTTATCCCTGTATTGGCTTACCTAGCATAAACTTTTAACAATGAGACTGAGTTAAACCTTTCAGTTTAATGTTATGAAGTCAACATTACAGATACTTCTTTGAAAATTAAAAACAATTTTGGTTAAGTGATGGAAAAGGACAAAACTGGAGGATATGATTTTCTAAGATGCAGTTGTAATGCAAAATTCTATTTCTTTGAAAAAAATATATATATGCAAATTTCTGGAACACTTCAGAAGTCTTTCAAAAGCTATTTCTATCTTGATGACTTCTAAATTGAAGCACAGATGTGCCATTCATTTCTTTCTGATTTAAAGATGTAGACCTAACTGAAGATTAATTCATTAATCTTAGGACGAATAAATACAATTGGGGTTGTAACGCAACATACTTGGAGAATTCTGATATTCCTTGAGGAAGGATCATTCTTTCCTTGATTAAAAAGAACTCTAGTCCTACCTGGTTTGGCTCAGTGGGTAGAGCATCAGCCTGTGGGTAGAAGGGTCCAGGGTTTGATTCTGGTCAAGGGCACACCTCGATCCCCAGTAGGGGGCGTGCAGGAGGCAGCCAATCAATAATTCTCTTTCATCATTGATGTTTCTATCTCTCCTTCTCACTTCCTCTCTAAAATAAAAAGAAAAAAAAAGAACTCTAGAAGCTTTATCCCATTTGCAAGAGCAGAACTTTATGAATACATGAATGGGGATTTTCTGACCAATGCTTCTCACCATCAAAATAAAAATAAAAAATTGGTTAACCAACAAAACATGCATTTCAAAAGGTCAACTCAATTTGGTGTTCTTATTTATGCTAAATAACAGCGTTTTCACTTTTTTTATTCATATATATGATAAGTTTTGTTTTTTTTTAAAAATATATTTTATTGATTTTTTACAGAGAGGAAGGGAGAGAGATAGAGAGCCAGAAACATCGATGAGAGAGAAACACCGATCAGCCGCCTCCTGCACACCCCCCACTGGGGATGTGCCCGCAACCCAGGCACATGCCCCCGACCGGAATCGAACCTGGGACCCTTCAGTCCGCAGGCTGACGCTCTATCCACCGAGCCAAACCGATTTCGGCCATATGTATGATAGGTTTTTGAGGTAAATTTTATTTCTAGTGAAATTGTTATGGAACAGAAAGAGTTTGTCCACCTGGCACTAGCAGAGCCAAACACTACCAGTAAACACTGAGAATTGCAGTGGAGAAATATTGGCCATTTTATTATGAACAGTGCCACCCAAGAGAACAGGAAGCTAGTCCTCAAAAGCCTGAACTCCCTGATACAGGGTTCCAGACGAGTTTTTAAAAATATATATATTTTTGTTGATTTCAGAGAGGGGGAAAGGAGAGGGAGAGATAGAAACATCAATGACGAGAGATTCATTGATCAGCTGCCCTCCTGCAAGCCCCACACTGGGGAACGAGCCCACAACCTGGGCATGTGCCCTAATTGCGAATCGAACCGTGACCTCCTGGTTCATAGGTTGACGCTCTACCATTGAGTCATACTGAAGGGAAATATAAGACAATTGGGGGTGGGGGGTGGGGCTAGCAATCGGAATCTGTGCCGATAACCAGTATTCTGATGCACATTTTTGTTAGCCTATAATTAAGTCTCTGCCCCTTCCTTAGGCAATACTCCCAGTTTACAATGGCCATAAACTAAGAATTTAACAGCTTAGCCAGAGGGGAGTCACTGACGCCACCCAGGCCAGGCCTTTAGATGTAATCTTACTTCCCCATTCTAACTCACTTAGGTTGGGCTGCGAAAGCCTGCCATGAAAGCCTAGAAGTTAGGAAACAAAGAATTTAGAAATATATATATATATTTATAGTAATCTCAATCTGTCAGGCTTTGGATCTTTGAATCCCCTGCTTTGAATAAAGGGTTTTTCCTGAATCTTCCGAGTACCCGTTGTGTGATTCCTGGACGCCTGGTAAATTCTGCAACAACACAAGCCAGGCCAGGCAAGTTTTTAAGGGTTCGAGGGGCTGCAGGGCAAGTTTTAATGGGAGGGCCTCGGGGCTTGGTCATTATGGTAAGGGCACCGGATCTTTCTGGACAACAGACCCTCTGCTTCTGAAAGGTTTCTGGTGTTAAAGTTCTAGTTATGTCCTGATCCTTTGGTTCCGTGTGTGTGTGTGTGTGTGTGTGTGTGTGTGTGTGTGTGTGTGTGTGTCTCAGGGTGAGACTTTGGTTCCGGGTGCAGCCGAAGGTCAAAGTTCTCTCCCTGGGCATGCTCGGGCTGCATGACTTGCAACTTTGGTCTGTTGTCTCGGAAAAACAACTGGGCACATGGTTAAACAGGAAGGACCGTCTTGAGCCGGTTCTGTAGTTACAGCATCACAGATGTTAATTAAGTGAACAGTTCCATGAATTTCAACAACGGATGTACCTGGCAACCAACCACCAAATCAATCAAGAGGCAAAACATTTCCTGCACCCCAGAAGGTTCCCTCACATTTTTTAGTCACTTTTCTGAAATCCCTTTAGGTCAGTTTTTACTGTTCTTGAACCTTATGTAAATGGAGTCATAGAGATGTGCGCTTCTATGCTTGGCTTCTGTTTTTGCACATGTTCCGTATTTGGGGTGACGATAAATAAAGCTGCTATGAGCATTCATGAGCCAGACTTTTGTGTGCATATGCGTTTACTTCTGCAAATATGTGAAGGTGAAACTGCTGGGTCATAGAGTTGTGTTGGGAAAATTTGGGGGGAGCTGTGAGACTAGAGGAAGAGGCTGACAACTCCATAGTTACATTAAGAGTTGATTAAAAGAACTTACATCTGAGGCGTGTCCCAGGCGGTGGCAAGATGCCATGGACATCCTCTGCACTGCCCAGCAGGCGGTAAAGGGTTATATAGGACGGGGCAGGATGGATAAGGCACGGCCTGCCCTGCATAAGGGGACAACACCCATCATGCTTAGCCAGGGTGGGCCGAGGGCCTGGTCTAGAAACTGCCACAATGCAGCCTGCTGTGGGTTTCAGGGAGGGGTTGGTTGGACAGTTTTTGAAGGGACTTAGGGAAGCAATCTGTGTTCTGCCCGGACTGAGCTGGCAGGGCCGGCAGCTCTCAGGCAGTGGCCATGCCATGGAATAGTCTTTCCTCTACAAGGTGCATGGTTTAATTTCATGAGAATCTACCACAATGATTTCCAAGCAACGTGTGAGAGTTCTGGCTGCTCTGTACCCTTATTAACATTTGGTTTTGTCCGTATATGTAATTTAATGGATGTGAAATGGTACTTCACTATGGTTTGAGTTGCATGTTCTTGATAGCTAACCACATATAGGCTCTTTGGTGTACAGTTCTGTAAGTTTTAACACATATGTGATTTACTCACCACCACAATCAGGGTACAAAGCAGTTCCATCACCCGAAGCAACCCCTCATGGATCCCGTTCTGTGTTATGGTCAGGCCTTCTCCCCATTCCTAACTCCAAACAATTAGTGATCTATTCTTTGTCCCTTTTTTTAAAAAATCTTTTTTATTCTTTTGTCCCTTTTGTCTTTTCCTGAAGGTCATGGAGATGGAATTATACAGAGTGTAACCATTGGAGCTTTATTTTTTATTATTTCCTCCCTGTGCTTACTTATTTGCTCTTCCTTTGCTAGTTTCTTAAGGTAGAACTTTGGTTGTTGAGTTGTGACCTTTCTTCTTTTCTGATAGAAGCATTTAATGCAATAAAATTTACCTGTAAGCATGAAGTAGTTGCATCCTACAAATCTTGACATGTTGTATTTTCATTTTGATTTTGTTAAAAATATTCTCTAATTTCCATTGAGATTTCTTTCTGACTCATGGATTATTTAGAATAATTACAATAATTTCCAAGTATTTGGAGATTTTTTTTCATTAGATTTCTGTAATTGATTTCTACTTTAATGCCATATACTCAGAGAACTTATTTTGTATTATTTCAATTATTTTAAATACGTTATGTTTGTTTTATGATCCAGGATGTTGTCTATCTTGGTGCACCTGTGTATTTGAGAAGTATGTGTATTTTGCTGTTGCTGGGTGAAGAGTTCTGCACCGTCGATTAGATACAATTGATTGATGATGTTGTTCAATTTGTCTATATCCTGGCTGATTTTCTGTCTACTGTTATACTGGTTACTGAGAGATGAGTTTTGAACTCTCCGATTATAATTGTGAAGCTGTCCATTTTCCTGTCAGGGCCAGCCTGACAGGGTTGAGCCGGGCTGAGGCAGGGAGGTGGGAATTGAGAAAAGAAAGAAAGACAGGAAAGCGGGGTCGGGAGGACCCCAGTTCTCTTGATGAACTGAAGCGAGTTTATTAGCTACACAATCCTATTTATACACAACACACTGAATCGGAGGTCTGTCAAGAGGAATGTATTCTTTGTTCCTCTTAATCTCCAAGGGAGAGATACAGCAGAAGGACAAGTTCTCGGTACAGCATATCTCAGTAAATAGTTACAGACTTCTTGGCAAGCTATGAAAGGCTGTTCTCATTCTACAAATGTTGCTCCCATTCTACTGATAATCGCCATCCAAACAAGTCTGGGAAAACTGTGTGGGTAAGGGTCCCAGCCTTGCTAGCCCCTACAGGTGCAAGGACCTTGCCAGCTTTCATCTGGCCCCCAACATTTTCCCTTTGGTTTCTATCAGCTTTCACTTTTATTTTGAAGCTCTGCTATTAGGTACACACATAGTTAGGAATGTTATGTCTTCTTTTTAAATAATGTTGATAGTATTACAGATCCCCCCATACTTCCCCGTTTGTCCCCCTCAGCCCAGACCCTGCCCCACCCCAGGCCTTCACCACACTATTGTCTGTGTCCATGGGTTATGCATATATGCATAGAAGTTCTGCGGTTAATCTCTTCCTGCCCCCCCTCCCCCTCCCTTCTGAGATCTGTCAGTCTGTACCATGTATCCACGCTGCTGGACCTATTTTGTCCATTAGTTTATTTTGTTCATTAGATTCCACATATAAGTAAGAGTAGCTGTTATGTCTTCTTGATGAATGTATCCTTTTATTATTGTACAATGTCTCTCTTTATCCCTGAAAATTTTCCTCCCTCTAACATCGATTTGACTGATATTATTGTAGATTTTTCAGCTTCCTTTTGATGAGCTTGGTATATCGTTTTTTTAAATGTATGTGTGTGTATATATATATATATATATACATATATATATATATATATATATATATATATATATATATATATATATTGATTTTAGAGAGAGAGGAAGGGAGAGGGCTAGAGAGATAGAAATATCAATGAATCGGCTGCGTTGATCCCACCAGAGATCGAGCCTGCAACCTGCGCATGTACCCTGACCAGGAATCAAACCATGACCTCCTGGTTCATGGGTCGACACTCAACCACTGAGCAACACCAGCCAGTGTATATCACTTTTTAATCATTTAAATTTTAACTGATATATGCCTTTATAGAGGTGGGTAAAAGTACGTTTATCATACTGAGTATGTGAGACAGTTTATTCTTTTATTACTTGTTGTTATTTTTAGCCTACGTTTGCCCACCCCTTTATTACGTGAGTTTTTACAGACAGCTTATAGTTAGTTCCTGATTTTTATTATTATTTTTATTTTTAGTTATTTCTGTTAATCCTCACCTGAGAATGTTTTTTCCATTGATTTTTTAGAAAAAGTGGAAGGGAGGGAGGAAGAGAGAGAAAGAGATAGAGATAGATAGAAACATCGATGTGAGAGAGACACATCAGTTGGTTGCCTCTGCAACCTGGGCACATGCCCTTGACTGCGAATTGCACCCAAGACCCTTCAGTGTACGGGGAGATGCTCTAACTCTGAGCAACACCAGCCAGGATGGTTCCTGATTTTTAAAAATCCTTTCTGACAAGCTTTGTCTTAATTAGTGTGCTTAGAGCATCGATATCTAATATAGTTATTGTTATGTTTGGATTAGGTCTGTCATTTTATTTTGTTTTCTGCTTATTCTCTCTGTTCTTAATATCTGTTTCCTCTTTCCTGCCTTTTTTGGATTATATAAAAATTTAAAATATTCCATTTTAATTTATCTAGTAAGTTTTTTTGTTTAATATATTTTATTGATTTTTTACAGAGAGGAAGGGAGAGAGATAGAGAGCTAGAAACATCGATGAGAGAGAAACATCGATCAGCTGCCTCCTGCACATCTCCTACTGGGGATATGCCTGCAACCCAGGTACATGCCCTTGACCGGAATCGAACCTGGGACCTTTCAGTCCGCAGGCCGACGCTCTATCCACTGAGCCAAACCAGTTTCGGCTATCTAGTAAGTTGTTTGCTTTTTTTTTTTTTAATATATTTTATTGATTTTTTTACAGAGAGGAAGGGAGAGAGATAGAGAGCTAGAAACATCGATGAGAGAGAAACATTGATCAGCTGCCTCCCGCACATCCCCCCACTGGGGAAGTGCCCGCAACCCAGGTACATGCCCCTGACTGGAACCGAACCTGGGACCCCTCAGTCCGCAGGTCGACGCTCCATCCACTGAGCCAAACCGGTCATGGCTATCTAGTAAGTTTTTGACTCTATCTCTTTGAGTAGCTTTTAAAATTAACATGATTTATTTTAAAATAAGAAAAATAATGCTGTGGTTTCTCTTCAGACCGCATAAATCTTTTGCCTTTTACTAAAATAAGAAATAAAAATGTGTCTTCTCAGCTGCTTCTGACTTGGTTTTCTGATTAGGAAACAGAGACAAATATGAGAAGCAATGTAATTTTCAAGAATGTAATTTTCAACCCTTTTCTTTTGCCTATTCCCAAAGTTAATTTGAGGGAACATTTACTGGCGCTATACATTTCTGTGTGTGGACTCCATTTACTGCCTAGTGTCCTTCCTTTAGCTTGAAGAACTCTTCTCAGTATTTCTTTTATTGTTGTTGTTCTTCTTCGGCCACAGGTTTTACTTTATTCCCTTTACATTCAATGTTACTTTGTATTAGTTTCAGGTGTACAACATAGTGGTTAGACAATTATATACTTTATAAAGTGGTCTCCCTGATATTTTAAGGACCCACCTGGCACCATACATAATTATTACAATACTAGTGGCCCGGTGCACGAAATTCATGCACATTAAAAGGGAATTAATTAGAGGAAATATTTTTTTCTTTTTTTTTAAATTAAATCTTTATTGTTCAGATTATTACATTTGTTCCTCTTTTTTTAGAGGAAATATTTTAATCAGCTTCACCTCAGCGCTGGGCGGGGACACACGCAGGCAGCACGACACATCCCAGGCCAGGGACGCACACAGGCAGCATCACATCAGCGCTGGGCGGGGATGCACGCAGGCAGCATCACATTCCAGGTCGGGGACACAGGCAGAGTCACGTCCCTGGCCAGGGACACACGCAGGCAGCATGACGTTAGCGCTGGGCAGGCCTGCGTGGGACCCCGCTGGGGGCGGAAGTCCCCATCCCCGTCCCTGCCCACCAGCTCCTGTGCAAGTGCAGCCTGTTGACCGGTCGTGACTGGGACACCGTTAGGACCAATTAGCATATTACCTCTTTATATGTATAGATTGTTGACTATATTCCCTAGGCTGTATTTTACATGCCCATGACTATTTTGAGGCTACCAATCTGTATTTCTTAATCCTTTCACTTTTTTCACCCAGCCCGCCAATCCCCCTTTCTTCTGGCAACCATCAGTCTGATCTCTGTACCTATGAGTCTGTTTCTATTTTGTTCATTCATTTTGCTCTCTAGACTTCATATGTCAGTAAAATCATACAGTATTTGTCTTTCTCTGTCTGGCTTATTTCACTTAGCATACTTTTTTAGTCTATTTATGCTGTCTCAAATGGTAAGATTTTATTCTTTTTTATGGCCAAGTGGTATTCCATTGTGTAAATGTACCACAGCTTATCTATCCACTCGTCTATTGATGCACGCTTGGGTTGCTTCTTTATCTTGGCTATTGTAAATAACATTGCAATAAACATAGGGGTGCATATGTTATTTCGAGTTAGTGTTTTGGGTTTTTTAAACTATACATCCAGAAGTGGAATCACTGGGTCATAAGCCATTTCCGTTTTTAATTTTTTGAAAACTTTCCTACTGTTTTCAATAGTGGCTGCACCAATCTGCATTCCCAAAAGTGTATGAGGCCTCCTTTCCCCACATCCCTGCCAACCCTTGTCCTTGAAGTATTTCTTGTTAGGCAGGTATGATGATGACAAATTCTCTGATTTTGCTTATCTAGGAATGTCTTCATTTTTCCTTCATGCACCCCTCCCCCAGTTTGTTTGTTTTCATTGCATCCCCTGCCCCCAGCTTAGTTTTTCTGGATACAGAATTTTTGGTTGACAGGTTTTTTTCATTCAGCTCTTTGAATGGCATCCCACTGCCCTTTGACTTCCATGATTTCTGATAAGAAGCCAGTTGTTAATCTTATTGAAGGTCCATTATGACTCCATTTAGCCTTAATTAGCTCCTAAATGCCCTATCTCCAAATACAGCCACATTGGGAATTTTGGCTTCAACGTGTGAATTTTGTGGAACACACAATTCAGTCCATAACAAGCCCCAATGAGTGAAATTTTCAGCTCAGTTATATTTTTCAAGTTTAATATTTCTATTGGATTCATTTAAAAATAGTTTCTATTTTTTGTTGTTGATATTCTCTATTAGGTGAGACAGTGTCCTCATACTTTCTTTTAATTCTTCAAATATCATTTTCTTTAGTTCATTGAACATATTATAATAGCTGATTTAAAACCGTTGTCTACTAGGTTCAGCTTCTGGGCTTCTGCAGGCATAGTTTCTATTGACTGTTCCCCTCACTGCTTCCCATGTATGGAGCATGCTTTATCATTTCTGTGTGTGTTGAACACTGAATATTTTAAATAATGTGGAAACCATGGATATAAGACATCCTCCAGTAATCAATCGAACAGTGGACCGAAATCAGCAACGATATAGAAAAACTGAACAATGTTACCTATCAACTAGATCTAATTGACAATTGTAGAACATTTTTAAAAATATGTATTTTATTGATTTTTTACAGAGAGGAAGGGAGAGGGATAGAGAGCTAGAAACATCGATGAGAGAGAAACATCGATCAGCTGCCTCCTGCACACCTCCTACTGGGGTTGTGCCTGCAACCAAGGTACATGCCCTTGACCGGAACCGAACCTGGGACCCTTCAGTCCGATGCTCTATCCACTGAGCCAAACCGGTCAGGGCACAACTGTAGAACATTTCATCCAACAACAGCAGAATACACATTCAAGTACAGTTTGCTTTTGTTGCTATTTTTTAGTGATTTTCCTGAACTAATTCTGTAAAGTCTATATTCTTTGTCATGCATGGCCACTGAAGTTTCTGCTTGGTTAGCTTAATGATCAGCTAGTGACTAGATGGATTTCCTTAGATGCCTTGAACCAATACATCTCCAAGCCTTTGTCAAGAGTCTGTAAGTTGGGATATGGCTTCAATGCTCTGAGAGGCTGTTTACAACTCTGCCTTTGTCTTGTATAGAGCCTCAAAGTCAGTCAGAGGTGAGAGATGGGGCCTTCTGAGGTCTTTCCTGGGCATGTACATAGCCCTGCACATGCATGTGGCCTGCTAAATACCTGGCAATATTTTAGGGCTCTTCAGAAACTTCTATGGGCAACTCATTCCAAGATATTTCTTTTTTTTTTTTTTTCCAGATATTTCTTTTAAGGTTTTTGTTAGCTCCAGTTGTTAATGCTGCTGCAAGCAGTTGCAGTGTTAAATAGCTGCCACTTATTAGTTTCGGCAATGCCTTTCAAATAGTACTTTTTTCACAGAGTGACCTCGGAGTCAGGTAAAATAAAGACAAGCTCTGAGAATGGAGCTTTTCAGTGGAGCTTCCAGGCAGGTCAAATAGTGACATGTCTTGGGGAGGGGGTTGGGGAAGCTTCAAGCTTGTTTTGTGCTCTTTAATGGCCACTGGCTTTTTTTAGCTAACATAGTTGCAAGTTTGTTGGTTTTCAAGTCTACCAGGGACCTGGTGATAAGGAGATAGGATTGAGGCACATTAAATACCACAAAGCCCATTGTTCTTACTGAGACCATTTTTCTTGAAGAGACATTCCTTGGATTGTTGGAAGTCTTTGGTTTATTTCCATAGTTCTAAAGAAGTTGATTTTTGACAAGTTAGCCCATGTTTTCATTGATTTTATGGAGAACTGCGTTACAGAGGTCTTTACTCTCACATTCTAGAAGTTGGAATTCCTAAATCTTTTTTTAAAAATTGATTTGAGCCCTGGCTGGTTTGGCTCAGTGAATAGAATGTTGGCCTGCGGACTGAAGGGTCCCAGGTTCGATTCCAGTCAAGGGCATGTACCTTGGTTGCGGGCACATCCCCAGTGGGAGGTGTGCAGGAGGCAGCTGATCGATGTTTCTCTCTCATCGATGTTTCTAGCTCTCTATCCCTCTCCCTTCCTCTCTGTAAAAAATCAATAAAATATTTTAAAAAAATTGATTTGAGAGAGAGAGGGAGGGAGAGGGAGACAGAGATAGAAACATCAAGGAGAGGGGTGCACACCCCTTACCAGGGATAGAGCCCATAGTCCAGGCATGTGCTCTGACCTGGAATCAAACCAGTGACCTCTTGGTGCATGGGTCGATGCTCAACCAACTGAGCCACACCAGCCAGGCCCTAAATCTTTTTTCTAAGAAGTTGCTCTCTAGGGATTGCAATACAGGCATATCTCAGAGTTTTGCAGGTTTGGTTCCAGAGCACTACAATTAAGCAAGGCATAATCTTATTGCTTGTGGAGGGTCTTGCCTTTTCTTTGTAAAAAAACACATATGTGAAGCACAGCAAAGTGCAGTAAAATTATATATATTTAACTTTTCACAGTCTATTTAGGATTAGTATTTTGAAACTTTAAGTGTAATGCAGAAATCTTAATACCTTATAGGTTCTTTTGTCCTACCCCATTTGTTGTAGTTGTCATATATAGTACACCTACATACATTGAAAATTCTATCAGACATTGTTACATATTTTGCTGTCAGCTGTCACATATATTTTAAAGGACTTAAGAGGAGAAAATTATTTACCTAAATATTAAGCATTTTTATTGTTCTTTCTTAATTCCTGACATTTCTGATGGGAAATCAACAGTCATTCTAAAATCAAGGAGAGAAAAACATAGGTCATCTGCCTCTTTAATGGCTCCTGGCTACTATATGGGGTGCATAGTTTTTCTTCAGCTGTTTTCCAGATACTTTCTTTGTCTTTAGTTTTCAGTTTTGTTTCTAGTTTGGTTATTATAGGTTTGGGAATAGATTTCTTTGTGTTTCCCCTTTTTGGAGATGGCTGAACTTTAAGTTTATGTCTTTTGCCAACTTTTGGAAGTTTTCAACAATTATTTCTTTAAATGTTTTATCTGCATCAAATATTTTCTCTTTCTTCTTTCCTTCTGAAACTCTGATGACGTGAGTGTTAGGCCTCCCCCGCCACAGATTCTTGAAGTTTAAATTTCCCCCTCATTTTTACTCTTTGTTGTTCATATTTGATACTTTCCATTGATCTATCCTCAAGTTCAGTGACTTTCCTTCTGTCATCTCCATTCTGCTCTTGAGCCCATCTAGTGAAATTTTTTTTTTTTTTTGTAACTGTGTTTTTCAATTCTAAAATTCCCATTTGGTTCTTTTTATGTTTTTTTTTTTTTCCCCTCTGATGATACTTACTATCTTTCTACTCATTTAAAAAGTCTTTACTCTTTCTTGGATTATGATTCTATTAGCTGTTTTTTTCAATTATAGTAAAAAAAAGGTAATATAAAATTCACTATCTTATCTATTTTAAGGTGTACAGTTTATTAGTGCTAACTATATTTATGTTTTTTTTCGTAACAGATCTTTGGACACTTTTCATCTTGCAAAACTGAAACTATATGCCTATTGAACAATAACTCCCCATTTCCTTCTCCTCAGTCCTTGGCAAATACAATTCTACTTTCTATTTTTATGCTTTTTACTATTATAGATACCTCATATAAGTGTAATGAGACAGTATTTGTCTTTTTATGACTGGCTTATTTCACTTAGCATAATGCTCTCAAGGTTCATCCAATTATTAAAAGAGTTCCTTCTTTTTTAAAGCTGAATTTTTTATATATATAAAAGCCTAAGCGACTGTTCGACCATTCGACCGTTTGACCAGTAGCTATGAGCATGCACTGACCACCAAGGGGGCAGACGCTCAATGCACAGGCATGGAAACATGGAACAGACTGATGGATCTCAGAGGGGCGGGGGGAGGGGGAGGGCGGGAAGAGATTAACCAAAGATCTTATATGCATACTAGAGGCCCTGTGCATGGTGTGCATGGATTCATGCACCAGTGGGGTCCCTCGGCCTGGCCTGCAGGGACTGGGCCGTAACCGGTAGTCTGACATCTCCCGAGGAGTCCTGGATTGCGAGAGGGCACAGGCCAGGCCGAGGGACCCCACCGGTGCATGAATCCGTGCACCAGACTGCTAGTATGTTTGTGTGTGTGTGTGTGTGTATATATATATATATTTTACATTCATCCATTGATGGACACTTGCGTTGCTTCTACCTCTTGGCTATTGTGAATAAGGCTGCATTGAATATGGGTGTATAAATATCTCTCTGAAATTCTGCTTTCAATTCTTGAATATATGCCCAGATGTGGAATTGCTGGATCATATGGTAATTCTGTGTTTGACTTTTTTTTTTTTTTTAAATATATTTTATTGATTTTTCACAGAGAGGAAGGGAGAGAGACAGAGAGTTAGAAACATCGATGAGAGAGAAACATCGATCAGCTGCCTCCTGCACGCCCCCTACTGGGGATATGCCCGCAACCCAGGTACATGCCCCTGACCGGAATCGAACCCGGGACCCCTCAGTCCCCAGGCCGACGCTCTATCCACTGAGCCAAACCGGTTTCGGCTGTGTTTGACTTTTTGAGAAAGCTTTATACTGTTTTCGTAGTGGCTGCACCATTTTTATATTCCCGCCATCAGGGCACCAGGGCTCCAATTTCTCTACACCATCACCGACAC
Organism: Myotis daubentonii; assembly: GCF_963259705.1. Lineage (NCBI taxonomy): Eukaryota > Metazoa > Chordata > Mammalia > Chiroptera > Vespertilionidae > Myotis > Myotis daubentonii. The sequence goes on along the minus strand of NC_081845.1, from coordinate 91,325,476 downwards.
TTGTGGCCATCCTAATGGTATAAAGTGATATCCCGTTGACATTTGGATTTGCATATCTGTAATGATTTGTGATGTTGAACATATGCCCTTATGCTTTTTGGCAACTTGTATATCTTCTTTGGAAAAATGTTTATTCAAGTCTTTTGCCCATTTAAAAATTGGGATACTTGCCCTGACTGGTTTGGCTCAGTGGATAGAGCATCAGCCTGCGGACTGAAGGGTCTCAGGTTTGATTCCAGTCAAGGGCATGTACCTTGGTTGCGGGCACATCCCCAGTAGGGAGTGTGCAGGAGGCAGCTGATCGATGTTTCTCTCTCATTGATGTTTCTAACTCTCTATTCCTCTCCCTTCCTCTCTGTAAAAAATCAATAAAATATATATTTTTTTAAAAATTTGAATACTTTATTTTGTTCTTGTTTGTGTTGTATAATAGCTGTTATCAAAACATTTATCTCTTGCAAGATACAAGGTCAATATATAAAAGTCAATCACTTTCCTACATACCAGCAGTAAACAAGTGGAGTTTGAAATGAAAAACAATACTATTTACATTAGCACTCACAAAAATGCAATACTTAGGTATATAGCTAACAAAATATGTGTATGTATAAGATTTACATGAGGAAAACTACACAACTTTGATGAATGAAATAAAAGATGAAATAAATAAATTGAGAGACATTCTATGTTTATGGATAGGAAGATGTCAAGATGTCAGTTCTTCCCAAATTCATCTATAGATTTAATGCAATCCCAATCAACATCCAAGCAAGTTATTTTGTGGATATAGACAAAGTGGTTCTAATGTTGATATGCAGAGACAAAAGACCCAGAATAACCAGCACATTATTGAAGAAGACTATCAAAGTTGGAGAACTGATACCACCCAACTTCAAGACTTACTATAAAGTTATAATGATCCAGACAGTGTGGTATTGGCAAAAGAATAGACAAGCAGATCAGTAGAACAGAACAGAGAGCCCGGAAGTAGACTCTCATAAATATAGTCAACTGATCTTTGACTAAGGAGCAAAGTCAATACAATGGAACCAAGATAGTTTTCTCAACAAATGGTACCAGAATAACTAGATATCCACATTCAAAAACACTAGTCTAGACACAACCTTACACTAAAATTAACTCACTCTTCACAAAAAAGGAATAACAGACCTCAGTGTGAAACACAAACTATAAAACTCCTAGAAGAGGACATAGGAAAAAACCTAGCTAACCTTGGGTGTGATGACTTCTTAGATAGAACACCAAAGGTATGATCCGTGAAAAAAATAATTTGTATGCTAGACATCATTAAAACTAAAAACTTCTGCTCTGTGAAAGACAATGTCAAGAGAATAAGAAGACAAGTCAAGGACTGGGAGAAAAATATTTGCAAAAGACACATCTGATAAATGAGTTATCCAAATATACAAGCCCTTAGAATGTAACAATAAAATAACAAACAACCCAAGTAAAAATTGGACCAAATGCCAGGTTGATGTGGCTCAGTAGTTGAGTGTCAACCTATGATCCAGGAGGTCACAGTTCAATTCCTGGTCAGGGCACATGCCCGGGTTACAGGCTCAATCCCCAGTGTGGGACATGCAGGAGGCAGCCGATTGATGATTTTCTCTCATCATTGATGTTTCTATCTCTGTCTCCCTTTCCCTTCCTCTCTGAGGTCAATTAAAAAATATGTGTATATATATCGTGTGTTTTTTAAAAAATATATTTCTTTATTGATTTCAGAGAGGAAGGGAGAAGGAGAGAGAGAAACATCAATGATGAGAGCGAATCATTGCTTGGTTGCCTCCTGCACACCCCCCATTGGAGATAGAGCCCGCAACCCAGGCATGTGCCCTTGGCTGGAATTGAACCTGGGACCCTTCAGTCCGCAGGCCGATGCTCTATCCACTGAGCCAAGCTGGCTAGGGCTAAAAAAATATATTTTTAAAAAGTGGACCAAAGACCTTGCAGACATCTCACCAAAGATGAAAAGGTAGTTCATATCATATGTCATCAGGGAAATTAAAACAATGAGATACCACTACACACCTATTAGAATGGCCAAAATCCTGAATAGTGACAACACTAAGTACTGATGAGGGCGTGAAACAACAACTCATACACTGCTGGTGGGGATGTGAAATAGTACAGCCGCTATGGAAAACAGTTTGGCAGTTTCTTATAAAACAAAACATACTCTTACCATACGGCCCAGCAATTGTGCTCCTTGGCGCTGTATTTACCCAAAAAGAGCTGAAAAACTTACGTCCACACAAAAACCTGCACATGGATGTTTATAGCAGCTTTATTCACAACTGCTACACTTGGAAGCAACTAAGATATCCTTCAGTAGGTGAACGGATAAAGAAACTGTGGTACATCCAGACAATGGAGTACTATTCAGTGCTAAAAGGAAATGAGCTCTCAAGCCGTGAAAATACATGGAGGAAACTTAAATACAAATTACTAATTGAAAGAAGCCAGCCTGAAAGGTTACCTAGTGTATGGTTCCCACTGTCTGACTTCAGGAAAAGCCAGAACTGTGGAGACAGTAAAAGGATCAGCGGTTGCCAGGGAGGGGAGCGGGGAGTAGTAAGTAGGCAGAGAACAGGATTTGGGGGCAGTAAAACCACTCTGTCTGAAACTGCGATGGTGAATATATGTCATTACACTCCTATCCAAACCCATAGGACGCACACGTGTAAACTGTAATGCAAACTATGGACTTTGGGTGATAATGATATGCCGATGCAGGCTCTTCTGTTGTAATCAATGTATCATGCTGATGGGAGCTGCTGATAACGGGGGAGGCTGTGCATGTGTGGGGGCAGACAGCGTGTGGGAAATCTCTGTACCTTCCTCTCAATTTTGTTGTGAACCTTAAACTGCTGTATAAAAGTCAAGTCTTAATAAAAACAAACAGAAACAACCCTTTTCTAATTCCAAAATATGTGCCCTCACAAGGTAAAAGTCTATTGATTTTTTTTTTTTTACTTTAAAAAAGGAATTAAAAAGTACAAACTAGCCCTAGCCGGCTTGGCTCAGCGTGGGCCCATGGAATGAAGGATCCTGGTTAGATTCTGGTCAAGGGCATGTACCTGAGTTGCAGGCTCGATCCCTAGCGCCGATCAGGGCCTGTGTAGACACATCAATGTTCCTTTCTCTCTGTCTCTCCCCCTCCCTTCCGCTCTCTCTAAAAATTAATGGAAAGATATCCTTGGGTGAGGATTAACAACAACAACAACAAAGAAGTACAAAGTGGTCCCTGGCTGGTTTGGATCAGTGGTTAGACCGTCGGCCTGTGGACCCAAAGGTCACTGATTTAATTCCCGGTTAAGGGCCTGCACCTCAGTTGCAGGTTCTATCCCCAGTCCCAACTGGGGCGTGTGCAAGAGGCAACTAGTTGACGTGTCTCTCACATCGATGTTTCTCTCTCTCCCCCTCCTCCCTTCCTTTCACTCTCTCTGAAAATCAATGGAAAAAATATCCTCTGGTGAAGATTTAAAAAAAAAAAAAGAAGAAGTACAAGTTGGCAGTTACAAAATGTGAAGTACAGCTTAGGGAGTAGAGTCAATAATGTAATAACTGTATATGGTGTCAGGTGAGTACTAGACTTATTGGGGGGGTCACTTTGTAAGTTTTATAAATGTCTAACCACTATGCTGTACACCTGAAACTAATAAAATATTGAACAATAATTAAAAGCAAAACGTTGAACATTTCCTGATTCTTTGTATATTGAGTAATTTTAGATTTTATCGTGGACATTTTGAATATAACATACGTGACTCTGGGTCTTGATGAAATCCTATGGAGAATGTTGGTTTTTTGGTCTGGGTTTTGTTTGTGTGTTGTTGTTTTTATTCGTTTTTTTACAGAGAGGGAGAGGGATAGTTAGAAACATCGATGAGAGAGAAACATTGATCAGCTGCCTCCTGCACACCCCCTAGGGGAGATGTGCGCACAACCAAGGTACATGCCCTTGACTGGAATCGAACCCAGGACCTTTCAATCCGCAGGCCGACGCTCTAAACACTGAGCCAAACCGGCCGGGGCTGTGTGTTTGTTTTAAAAGGAAACTGACCCAGTTAGGTCAAGCCACACATTCCTCCCTGCCTCCTGTGGGCTGTGGTTCTAATGGACTGTGGATGTGCACCGTGGTTACCCTGTGACTGCCTAAAGACTGGGGTGAAAGTGATCAGAGAAACAACACAAGAAAAACCATGGGTCCCCCTCCCCCAAACCCCGTCTCTGATCCACAGAGCCCACGTTGTCGCTTCTCCTGGAGCTTCCTATCTGTGCCTGTAGCACAGTTTTAGGTTTCAAGCTGCCTTTCAGTCTGGGCAGGGAGATACCAGAGGGGGGGAAATTGGGGAACTCAGTCCTGATTTGGTGGTTATTTGACTTGTAGTTTCCATCCCCAGTAATCCTGCCACCATTTACTTTTCAGAATCTTCACGTCGGTGTTCCATGCATTCTGCCTAAGGTTTAAATTGCATTCAGTGAGAGAAATGGGATGGAATGTGTTTTCTCCATTTTGACAGGACTTAGAATAATGTTTTTCCTTCTTTTTTTGTTTTTTGCTTGTTAATCCTCAACTGAGGATATTTTTTCTATTGATTTTCAGAGAGAGTGGAAGGGGGGGAGAGAGAGGGAAAGAGAGAGAGAGAGAGAGAGAGTGAGAGAGAGAGAGAGAGAGAGACATGGATCAGTTGCCTCCTGCATGTACAGGGGCCAGGGATTGAACCTGAAACCCAGGTACTCACCCTTCCCTGGGAATCGAACCCATGACCCTTGGTGCAGGGGGTGATGCTCTAACTATTGAGCACACTGGGCAGGGCTGTTTTTCTTTTTATTATTGGGTATTTTATATATTTTTGGGTATAAGTGATTTGTCATATATATATAGTTGTGTGTGTGTGTGTATATATATATATATATGTATATATATATATATAATTTTTTTTCTCTCAGTCTGTGGCTTGCCTATTAAATTTCTTTTCTTTTTTTTTTAAAAATATATTTCTTATTGATTTCAGAGAGGAAGGGAGAGGGTGAGAGAGATAGAAACATCAATGATGAGAGAGAATCATTGATCAGCTGCCTCCTGCATACCCCACACTGGGGATCAAGCCCACAACCTGGGCATGTGCCCTGACCAGAAATTGAACCATGACCTCCTGGTTCATAGGTCAATGCTCAACCACTGGGCCATGCCAGCCGGGCCCTTATTCAATTTCTTATTGGTGTCTTTTGATGAGCAGATGCCTTTTCATTTTGATGGAGTCTATTTTAATTTTTTTTTCTCCTGATTGATTAATGCTTTCTGGGTCCTGTGTAAAAAATCTTTGTCTATTCCAAGTCTGCAAAGTTATTCTCTGACGTTCTCTTTTTTCACTTTTTTCCTGTTTTATTGAGATATAATTGACATTTGACATTGTATTAATGTATACAACATAATGATTTGATATCTATATATGTAAAAGGCTAATATGCAAAGTGTCCCCTCGAAAGTTCGACTGGGAGAGTAGGAGTTCCATTGCTCCCTATGACGTGCCGGAAGGAAGGCCCTGGCCAGCAGTTGGAAGATCCCATCAGCCCTGATTGCCGGCCAGGCCTAGGGACCCTACCCATGCATGAATTTTGTACACTGGGCCTCTAGTATGTATGTATTGGGAAATGATGAACCATAAGTTTAGTTAATATCCATCACCTCATATAGTTACTATTTTTTATCTTGTAATAAAGAATTTTAAGATTTACTTTCTTAGAAATGTCCAAATACACAATACTGTATTGTTAACTATAGTCACCTATGTTTTCTTTTATGAGCTTTGTATTTTTAGGTTTGATCCATTTTGAGTTAATTTTATATATGGTGTGGGGTAGGAATCAAGGTTTATCTTTCTCCCATATATTTGTTTGGTTGTTACAGTACTATTCATTGGATTCACACATGTATATTAAAAAATACATTTTAATTTTTCTATATTTTAAGTGTATTCCCTCATTATTTAATGCTTTACATTAAAATTAAAAACAAATCACACAATATGTTAGATATGTTAACTGTATCCTATCTAATAATAGACAAACAGGGCAATTGACCATGCCTTTGCTATGCTTCCCATCAGCTAATCAGAAAGATATCCAACAAAGATGGCGGTTAATTTGACTATGTAGGCGCGAAGCGGCAGAGCGAAGACATAAGGCGGCTCCGGCCGGAGCAGCGAAGGCTTTGAAAGCTGCTCTGGCCCAAGCGAAGGTCTGGTTCCCCGGTGCCGAAGGAAAACCAGTGCAGGCAGCCAGGGGAAGGGAAGGCCTATTGCACGAATCTTTTCGTGCAACAGGCCTCTAGTTTCAATATAATTGATTTCCTTTCTCATCCTATGCATTTTCTTTTGTGCCCTTCAACTTATTGTGTGGAGAATGGACACATAAACTTTATAAGATTCCCAAAGGTGTTCAAGGCACAACACATGTGCAGAACCCTGGTGAGAGGGGAAAACACTCAGCTTTAGAACCAGAGACCTGGGTTTAAATGTTCATTTGTTACTTTCTCGCTGTGACCTTGAGCATGTCACTTAACCTTCACTCATATTCCATACTTCCACAGACTCAGCAATTGTCTATTTCCCACCTACTATCAGTCACTGTATTCAAGATTTAATACAGACACACAGATATAACCTTTCCTGCAACCAGTTTACAACTGAGTGGTTGAGGCAGATGAGGCAGCAACACTGTGGTAGGTGCTTCCACAGCTCCCAGCCCAGACTTGTGGGGTCAGGAAAGATTTCCAGATATGAGGACATTAAACTAATAAGTAGTAGACATTAGTCAAGCAAAGAAGGGGGAGGAGTGATCCAGGCAGTGGAACGAGCCCTTAATAGACATGGCATGGTGGAGAAACTGAGCGAAAACCAGAATAGGGAGAGGGAAGGGACCAGTAGGAGCACAGGCACTGCTGCAGAAGGGGTCGGATCAGAGGGGCTTGCAGCCATCTTAACGCCAGTAGCTTCATCCTCAGAGAAGTGGCAGCTATTGATGGGTTTTAATCATTGACAAGTTGTAACAAGATCAGAATAAAAATGTTTTTAAAATCACGTTGGTTTTATGCACCAGAGAGATTCCGACTGGAGACAGGCACAATGAGTTGGAGATGATTGGAGAAATCCAAGTGAGAGAGGGTAGTGGCAACGGAGTGGGAGAAGAATGGATAGATTTGAGAAGTAATTAGGAGGTGATCTCCATGAAGGAGACATCGGAGACTGGAAAATGAGACGGGCCTCCTCCGATTTCTGTTTGGACCAACAGAATGAATGGTGGTGCTATTCCCTGGGAACAGAGTAGGCTTATGCGAAAACATAAGGTCGGATTTGCATTTTGGGTGTGAAGTGACTGGGGATGTTCTGCAGACTTTTAGTCATTTTGGCCTGGAAATTGAAGGATGGGTTTGGAAGGGGAAGCCATCTGCGTCCACGTGGTAAATTGCCCAAGACGGTATTCCCTCCATCTTCCCGACCTCTGTTCAACGTCTGCTGAGGATGTTCTGTGCGCTGGATGCTGGGGATGCATCGTCAACAGGAAGCCTGGGTCTCTGCCCTCAACCAGTGTACCGGCCACCTCGTTAAACTTTCCTTAATCTGTAAAATGAATGTAATAAGGTGAAGTGAGATGCGGTGATGTGACGACACCCGGCCCTTTTAGTTTTTATATGTTTTCCGGCGGCGGAGCCGGAAGAGAAGATGCTCGGTTATTTTGCTTTCGTATCCTCTCCGGGCCGGGCTCCCGCGCATGCTCCCTGGGCCGCCGGGCGGGGGCGGGGGCGGGGCGGCCGGAACCCTCGAGGTCTTCCCCGGGCCGGGACCCGGCCGGGCGAGGGAGCGGCCGCGTGACGTCATCAAGCGGCGCGGCCCGCAGGGCGGGACCCGAGCGCGACGGCGGGGCGGCGCTCCGGGACTGGCCGGGGAAACGAAAGTGAGGGAGGAGCTGGCGGTCCTGGCGGCAGCAGGGCCGGGCCCGGTAGCGGCGGCGGCAGCGGTGGCCTGACCCCCCTCTCCGCTCCCTGGCAGCTCGCCCTCTCCCCTCCGTGTGAGTGCCGGCGCGCGGCCCGGGGGCAGCGGGCGGGCGGGCGCGCGGGCTCAGCATCCTCCCCTCCACCGCCGCCTCGGCCCCGCACCCGCACCCGCGCGCGGGCTACCCCCGCCGCTTCTCGCCCCTTCTCTCGTCCCTCCTCCCTCCCCCCCACCCCCACATCGCTCGTCCAGCTCCCGGAGCGGAGCCGCCGCTGACTTGGTCTCCGCGCGCACACGCACACATTCACGTTACCTTCCAGTGGAGACACGGGTCCGGGGAGAGGGGAGGGCGTCTCTTCCCTCCGTGAGCGGGGGCGGCCGAGCGAACCCGAGGCCCAGGGGGAGCAGCCTGGAGCGGGGATTGGGAAGCCCTCGCCGGGGGCGGCAGCGGGTAGAGCCAGGCCTTCCCCTCGGAAGTTCCCCGCCGGCGCACCCTCGGGCCTGCGTAGGTCCCGGGAGCGGGGCACCGGGAAGCTGTGCGGCCTCCCGTCGTGGGCCGCCGTCTTCTCCAGCGGAGAAGTGAGAGGGCGGAGGAGATGGTGCGGAAGGCGCCCGCCTAAGGTGGATTGGAGAGAGCGTCAGCACCCTCCGTCACCCAGCTGTTTGCTCGCCTGTTCCTGCACCCACCCCAGCGCTGTCCACATGGAGTTCCCCTGCTCCGTCTCCAGAGGCACTAAGGACCAGTGGGGCCTTTTATTTTTTGCTTTTATGGAATTTTTTTTTTGGGCGGGAGGGGGGCATATAAGATAGGTTTAAAGGGAAATGTGGCTCAGCTTGGCCCTGCCTGCTGTTTGTTCAGTGTCGTCTGTTCTTCCTACGACCCCAGGAGGGCCTCTGCCTGCGCCTGGGGGGAGAGAGGCTGCCTCCCTGGGAAGGATCAGGTTATGCATTCGGTTGACGGGCTCATCTCTGAGCTGGAAATAAGGGACACATGTGATTTCGGGTTTTTGTGAGGTCGACGGGATCACTGGTATCTTTTTTGGTTTTATTGTAAGTCTGTTCTTTTGCCCCTGCACCTCCTCTTTCCCAAGGATTGCAGCCCTGTTGGCTTCTGTTTTGAGTCCTTTTTCTGAGTCCTGTTACGGCCAATCAGCTGTGTATAAACCGCACTGTATTCACTAGTATTGGTTGCTCTGTAACTCCTTCATTTCTTAAGATGTCAGGGTCTTCTTAATCTCTTCCATCACATTTTTTTTTTTAAAAAAAGTCCTCACCCGAGGATATTTTTCCATTGATTTTTTAGAGAGAGTGGGAGAGAGAGGGAAAGACAGAGAGAGATAGCAATGGGAGAGAATTGGTTGCCTCCTGCTGGCGCCTCAGGGGGGCCGGGCGGGGGAGGAGCCTGCAAGGTGGTGGTACCTGCCCCTGACCTGACTCTAACCCAGGACCCTTCGGTCCTCAGGGGGAGGCTCTATCCACTGAGCCAAACCGACTAAGGCTTATTATTATTATTATTTTTTAAATTTTTTATTTATTTATTAAAGTATTACAAAGGGTATTACATATGTGTCCATTTTATCCCCCTGCCCTAGACAGTCCCCTAGCCTCCCCTATCCCCCAGTGTCTTATAAGGCTTATTATTATTATTATTTTTTCCTCATGCTTACCTCATGTACCTACTCATGGGCATGGATGATGGTGGCATGGTGCCTGCCTGTTTTCTTTTTTTGTGGAGGTGGGTTTCTGTTCTTAAAATTACTACTTTTGTACATGAGTCTTATGCTATGGCTACATCCAGTTCCAATAACTTTCTCCCTCATATTTCCTCAGTCCTAAGTCAACCAGTGCTTCTATTCCTTTCCCAATTTTGTTCATGTTTTTAAACATCCTGAAGTACAAAAACAAAAACAACACAAGAAACAGTGTATCATATGGGTAACATAATAACAGTGGTAGAACAATCATTCTGGGATGATCTGTTCACCTTGGAAATTATTGGTTAATAGTCACTGGTTAATAGTTTCATAATACATTTCCAGGGTACATTGTTGTTACACATGGCCAGTGTTGCATCAAAGTATAGAATAACAGTTTCCCAAGGCTTTCCCCCCTGTGGTGTGTGGAGTTGGCCCATGACTTTTTGGTATCTGACATCAATGGCCCAGAGGCCTCTGAGTCTGTGAGTACCACATTTTACAGTGAAACTAAGGACTATTTTTGAAAGCCCGAGCTTGGCTAGCATCCATACTGGACCTCTTTGAGGAAGAGGCTGTTCAAGTGCTGGCACTGGAAGTGGTTTGGAGTTGCCAAATCCCATCCCATTTATAATTTATACTCTCGGATCCCTGCTCTGATCCTAGAGACTCTGACATGAGCAGCTGACTGTCTTGTCTGGATTTATGGTTGCAGCAACAATGAAGAGGAGAAATGATCCAGAGTGCACTGCCCCTATCAAGAAACAGAAGAAAAGAGTTGCAGAGCTTGCCCTGAGCCTCAGCTCTACATCTGATGATGAACCCCCCTCGTCTATCAATCATGCAGCCAAAGGTATGCTTGCCTGTGTGGTCTGAGGCCACCGGTCATCTGGTCATGTGAGTCCCCGGAGCCTAAATTGGGCAGACTACAGTCCAGTGCTCCTTGCGGAAAATTAGGCAAATTCTGCAGAGATAGGTTGGCTGTAGACTCTCTTCCTTTCTGCCATTCTTCTAATTGGAGTGGGGAACTTTGTTTTAAATAGAAAATTGGAATTTTTACAAAGTGCAGTAGTTTTGTTGCTGGTCCTTCAGCAGGTGGCACTCTTTTGCTGCCATAAACCAGGTGTAAGTACAGGCATACCTTGAACATACTGCGAGTTTGGTTTCAGATCACCGCAATAGTGAGTCCTAAACAGAGCGTCTTGCCTTCAATTTGTAAAAAACAAAAATGCAACATCTGTGAAGCACAGTGAAGCAAAGGGCAGTAAAACCAGGTGTGCTTTGCTCATCTTGTGCTTTTAACAGTAGTTAATGATCCTGAGGCTCTTGCTGCAGTGCTGTGGCCTAATTCCCCTTAGGGTTTTGCATTGTTTTCTCAATTCCCTCAGCAGTTGTGAACAAAATACCCAAATGAATTGGAACATGCCAGTATTCACTGTTTACATTAAGCTCAAAGGATTTCACTCATTTAGCTGAAAGTAACATTTTGCTTTGCCTGTTTCTTAGGATTATGGACATTCACAGTTTACACAGATGCTTTCTGTGAGAAATTGTAAAGTGTCTAGGACGGTGGTTCTCAACCTTCCTAATGCCGCGACCCTTTAATAGGGTTCCTCATATTGTGGTGACCCCCAACCATAAAATTATTTTTGTTGCTACTTCATAACTGTAATTTTGCTACTGTTATGAATCGTAATGTAAATATCTGATATGCAGGATGTATTTTCATTGTTATAAATTGAACATAATTAAAGCATAGTGATTAATCACAAAAACAATATGTAATTAAATATGTGTTTTCCGATGGTCTTAGGCGACCCCTGTGAAAAGGTCGTTCAACCCCCAAAGGGGTCGCGACCCACAGGTTGAGAACTGCTGGTCTATGAGCTTGCCTCAAATACCAAGCAATTAGAAGTAGCTGTATTTGCATTTACCCAGAATTATTAGCTGTATTAATTTCCCATGACTGCTGTAACAAATTACAAACCGGGTGGCTTATATCAACAGGAATTTATTCTTCACGGGCCAGAAGTCCGAAATCAAGGTGTCAGTAAGGCCATATTCCCTCCCAAGGCTCTTGGGGGGAATGCTTTTCTGCCTCTTCTATCTTCTGGTGGTTGCTGGCTGTCCTTGCTTTTCCTTGGCTTATAGGAGCATAATTCCAGTCTCTGCCTCTGTCTCTGTGTTCAAATTTCCCTCTTCTTCTTTTTTTTTTAAATATATTTTATTGATTTTCTTACAGAGAGGAAGGGAGAGAGATAGAGAGTTAGAAACATCGATCAGCTGCCTCCTGCACATCTCCCACTGGGGATGTGCCCGCAACCCAGGTACATGCCCTCGACCGGAATCGAACCTGGGACCTTTCAGTCCACAGGCCGATGCTCTATCCACTGAGCCAAACCGGTTTTGGCAAATTTCCCTCTTCTTTTAAGGACATCAGGGCCCAGCCTAATATAGTATGACCTCATTTAACTTGATTACATCTACAAATATCCCATTTCCAAATGTCCTGTTCCAGACTAGGTGACATAACCTTTTGGGAAGCACTACTTAACCAGCTGTCTTGCCTTTTGGATCATCTGCTGGGCCACTGGTAAACTGAAATGAAATTTGGCAACAGATTGGTAACTGTAAGGGTGTGAAGCATCCTTTGAGGGTGGTAGAAAATTCAGTTTATTCATACTAGTAAGTGGTAGGCTAATTGAAGGGCAGTTACTCATCAGCCGTACTGAGAAGCTGGTCCAGAGAGGAGAAGCTTTCAGGTGGGCACAGCTAATGAAGCATTTGGTGTGGCTGTGGTCCTGGCTGGATAAGAGACTCATAAACTTGTGTGTGCCTTTAAAGTTGTCATGTTGAGTCCCAGGATAGGTGAGAAAGGCTATATGTAACAGGTTACTAAGTAGGAAGGTAAAAAACATTGGTGCATTTGCTCTAGGGACTATTGAGGAAAGGGAATTTTGGTTCTCACCTGCGATTTTTAAGCAGCTGGTGAAGGTAGAGGGTCTCCTTGGGTAGGGCTCTGGGGTATGAGGAGAGAGAGGCCTACAAGGGAAGAAGGGAGAGCATGCCTGGAGGAATAAACGACACTTAGGTGGTGGCAGTATCAGGTAGAGGGTCTCCTTGGGTAGGGCTCTGGGGTATGAGGAGAGAGAGGCCTACAAGGGAAGAAGGGAGAGCATGCCTGGAGGAATAAACGACACTTAGGTGGTGGCAGTATCGAGTTCCAAGGGGCTCTTGGGAACATTTGCTCTCAAGTAACATCTCTCTGAAGTAAGGAGAGCACAGTGTCCAGGTAGAGGAAGGTAAGTGTATATGGTTAAGGATCTTTCAAGGGAACCAGTCTGATTTAAATTTCAAGCTTTTAAAAATGTGACTGTGAATTGAGATTAGCTCTCTCCCCCTCACAGGCTCCCTTGAATTGTACCAAATAGCTTTAACCTTTCTGCAAGTAGCACCGTATGACTCAGGATTGACTGCTGCTGCCATGTGTGCAGAATGGAAGTCTAGAGGTGGCCAGTACTGTGTATGCTTCTGGCAATAGGCCATTTGGTCCCTTTCATTTGCAGAAAATGAGGCAGGAGGTAGAGGCAAGCACACATGCCAGATTTCCCTGGGTCAACTTATTTTAGGATGGGGCAGCTCCACATCGACACAAAAACTCTGAGGACTAGAGTCTAGTGCCTTCAGCAACATTGCTCTTTTGACTCCCCCCCCCCCCCAATCCCCCCAACCCTGTGCTTGGCATGGAGTAAAAGCTCAGTAAATATTATGGAGTAAATGCTCAGTGAATATTTACTGAATAAAATTGATAGAAGGCAACAGTAGTATCTTTTCCAAGAAGCTTAAAATGCTTTGCCTCTTTCATTTTGCCTGCTTTCCAGTCTACAAAAGATCATTTCATTAAGTACTTATGAGCATTTATATCATTTCTGTTCTGCATTGGCTCCTCTAAGGCATCCATCCCCTGGACAGTGTGCCCTGGTAGTTACTGTCTCACCAGAAACTACATATCCATTAAGTCATAGCATTAAAGCAGGTGTGTTTCTTTTTGTTCCAACCATTTCAACCTGCATATACTGTTCAAATGGGTGATTGAAAAATGCTCTTTAGGGAGTATAATTAGAAAAACAAAAAAAACAGTAGTTACTATTTCTGTCTGCTGGGCCTTGTTTGTTCTGCTGTTTCTTCTTTTTTTTTTTTAATATACATATTTTTTATTTTAGAGAGGGGGAGAGAGAGAAACATCAGTGATGAGAGAGAATCATTAACCGGCTGCCTCCTGCATGCTCCACATTGGGGATCCAGCCTGCAGCCTGGGCATGAGTCCTCACTGGGAATCAAATTGTGACCTCCAGGTTCATAGGTCAATGCTCAACCACTGAGCCACGCCAGTCGGGTTGTGTGACTTCTGCTAGATCAGTGTGATGACTCATTAATAGGTCTTTTTAATTTCATCAGTTTATTTTACATTATTGACAAGGTGGTTGTATTGCCAGGTCCGAGACTGACATCATCTGACCAGGGTAAAGAAGAAAGGGATGTTGTCATGGCCACTGTGGCATCATGTGATTATTTTGAACATTTTAAGAGAAGTTTAAAGGTACTTTCAAGCCTAAATAAACTCTTGGAAATTTGCTATTAAATAACAACCTTTTGAAGTGAGAGACAGGTGGAGGTCATTTTGTTCATTTCGGTTATTTTTTTTTAATCATCATCTGAGGATATTTTTCCATTGATGTTTGTTTTTTTTAGAAAGAGGGAAAGACAGAGACAAATATAGATATGAGAGAAATACATCTATTGGTTGTCTCCTGCACAAGCCCCGACCAGGGCCTGGGCTGGGGAGGAGCCTGCAGCCGAGATATGTGCCCTTGACCAGAATCAAACCTGGGACCCTTCATCCACAGGCTGATGCTCTATCCACTGAACAAACCGGCCAGGGCCTTTTGGTTGTTTCTCACAGGGAAACTGGTCCTTAGGTGTGTGCATCTGGCCCTCCCACAGCATGTGCCTTGGAAGCTGCCAGGGTCCTTCCCCAGCATGGCACTAACAATGCCTCCCCTCTACCAGACTTAAGTCTTCCCTAAATAGGCTATTTTCCCTGAAACACCATTGCTTTCCTGTCAGTCCAGATTCATGACCTTAATCAAAAACTTCCTTTATCGGTACCTGTTTAAATTGCTCTAACGAGTTACCATTTGTCTGGTATGAAGAAGAAATTGAGTTTTTAAACAGGAATGAGTGTATTCCACAGCAGTGTTAGGCGGGATGGGATGTTTATTAAAATCCATAATTTATTCTTCTGTATCTTTGTGCTACTCACCGTGGCCACTGGTGTTTGGATCTGCCCCTCCTTGTGTGTTGCCACTGTCATTTCTAATCTTGGCATGTTTGCTCTACTGTTCTGTTGCCTTATCAAAGATTTGGCCAGTAGCTGGGAAGCCTCTTCCTTTAAAATGACTTAAGAGTAATGCCCTCTATCAGGTAGAGAGAAATCGTAAATGAAAACTCTAAGTAATGTTTTGGGCTCTCCGATAGATTTTAGAAGAGGGGCTCCTGGGAGGTAAATGGGGATGCCACCCAGCTTTGGCACATTCTTAATGAAACTAATGATTTTAATAGACTGACTTATTAGTCCCGTTAATTTATACCCTCATTACAAGAGTGTCTGTTCAGTGTTTGCTAAATTTTTAGCAGTCTTGGGAGACTAAACCTCCTCTTTAGTTTCTGCTGCAGCCACGGCAATTGTCTCTTTTTCATCTAAAAAGAGTGGCCCCAAAGGCCCAGGGGTAAAAATGAGTAGTAGCTGTAATAGTCTGTGGACATTGGGACTAATCTGGGGAACTCTGTCTTAAATCCTGTCAGGCCAAGAATTGGCTTCACATACCACATGAAATAAAAGAGAAATAAGGGTTATCTGTTCATCCATCATACTTCTTGACCTCACGAAGAAATGTCTGTCTAGTAGGATGGTATTTTAGCTCCCATCAGCCCCGCTCTCAGAATCTGGACAGGGCAGCTGTACGTTAGGTGACACCTAGGGAAGAGAAATGGAGTGGAAAGATCTTTGTACCAGAATCATCACTCATTTGCCTGATGAACCTCCACCCAAATTAGGGTCTTTCTGCCATTTTGGTCCAAAAATGTGATGAAGACAAAGAAAACAGAAGAGCTCTCTCTGAGATCTGAGGGTGGCAGGAACCCTGCATGCGCAGGAATGACATTTATCATTAGATGGTGGATCCCCATTAATGGGACAAGCAAACCTGACATCCTGGCAGCGCCCTAGAGCTGGACCAAGTGCACACTCTCCTTTGAGGCTGCCAGGTGTTCCTAACCTTCGCATAGATAGACCTGTGCATCCCCAGACAACCGGTGAAAGGAACAATAACTGATTTAACGTTATAGCTTCTGTTGAGTCAGGACCCGGGATTCCTGGGCTGCCCCAAAGGAAAATATAGGGCCCGAGTAGGGAGCTGCTCCCATTCCTGGCCCCACCTTTTTCTGCACTAAGTAGTACAGGTGGAAGGCAGGGAAGCAGCTGTGTGAGGAGAAGCTGCACCTTTGGACGGGTGGTTCTGCAGCATGTGGGCACTCTCTTACAGAAGAGAGGCGAAGAATAGGTGGAAGGCCCACGCTCAGTCTCCAGTCATTCAGGAGGTCTTTTCCCTCAGATCTGATGTCCTCTGAAGATTTCTTTGGACAGGAACCAAACTCTTTCCAAGGCTTGGAATGGTACTTTATTTCTCAATAGTTTTTTTTTTTTTTTAACCCTAATTTTCTTTATTTAAAAAATTTTTTTATTGATTTCAGAGAGGAAGGGAGAGGGATAGAGAGAGAGAGAAACTTCAATGATGAGAGAGAATCATGCATTGGCTGCCTCCTACATGCGCCCCACTGGGGATGGAGCCAGCAACCCGGGCATCTTCTCTGACCGGGAATTGAACTGTGACCTCCTGGTTCATGGGTTGATGCTCAACCCCTGAGCCATACCAGCCAGGCATAACCCTAATTTTCAAACGAATGTATTATTTCTCCCATAGAAAGGCAGAAAAGTGCAAGACAAAATAAATTTCACTTCTCAGTTTCCATGGTTACTCACTGTTAATGTTCTGGGTCTTTCTTTGAGTGTGGCACTTTGGCATTGGTCCTGTAAACAAGTTGGCTCTTGCTCTGGCTGTTTGGCTCAATTGGTTGGAGCATCATCCCAGTAAGGGCACATACCCAGGTTGTGGGTTCAATCCCCAGTCAGGGCACATACAAGAGTCAACCAATCAATGTTTCCCTTCCTTTCTCCTTCTCCTTCTCCTTCCCTCCCTCCCTCCCTCCCTCTCTCTATTTCTCCCTCCCTCTATCCCTCCCTCCCTTTCTCCCCCTCCCTTCTTCCCCCCCCCCTTTAAAATCAATAAAACACAAACACACATGAAAACAACACCAAATTGGCTCCTTGTTAAGGGAGTTGGATAGCCACCTTAAGGGGAAGGGGCAGATTTGGTGCCTCTCATACACAGACATTCTCAACCAAAACTCCTCTTTGCTAACTGCTTAGGAGCCAGGATTTTGGTTTTAAGTTTATCCTGATTTTTAAAAACATGTTCACCTGCTTTTTCTTTCTTTTGCAAAATGTTAAATCATTAAAAAATGTATGTTTATCTTAGCTATTAGATTTTTAGGCTCTCTTAGGGTAGGATTGTTACTTTTGGATAGTACCTGGTTGTATGTAGCATGGACCTTTTGTATAATAGGTCCTGAACCAAATTTGTTGTCTGATCTGTTAAAGGATATCGATATTTTGGACTCTGACAGATTCCATATGTCAGCCTACTGGGGTGGTGGTGATGGGGAGGCTACTAAATATTATGATCTAGTACAGCCGTGGGCAAACTACGGCCCGCGGCCCGGATGCGGCCCGTTTGAAATGAATAAAACTAAAAAAAAAAAAAAAATACCGTACCCTTTTATGTAATGATGTTTACTTTGAATTTATATTAGTTCACACAAACACTCCATCCATGCTTTTGTTCCGGCCCTCCGGTCCAGTTTAAGAACCCATTGTGGCTCTCGAGTCAAAAAGTTTGCCCACTCCTGATCTAGTAGGAGCCAGTTCTCTTTTAGGATATAGGTATTCTATTCTCATGCTCAAACTTTTTGTTAGTGTTTTATCTTAAAAAAAATTTTTTTTAAAGACTTTTTTTTTAAAGAGCAGTTTAAGGTTCACAGCAAAATTGAAAGTACAATGGTATCTCTACACATGCATAGCCTTCCCCATTATCAACATACCTCACCAGAATGGACATCTGTTATAATTGACTAGAGGCCCGGTGCACGAATTCGTGCATGGGTGGGGTATCTTGGTCTTGCTGGTGATCAGGGCTAATCGGGCCATCTCGCCTAGTCCTGATTGGGGTTGATGGGGGCTGGTCGGCTGGGGAGGGACCATGGGAGGTCTCCAGGGTATGTCTTGCCTTCTTGTCTAGTCTCGATAGGCCGGACCCCAGCAGCAAGAAGCATCTGCCCCCTGGTGGTCAGTGCACGTCATAGCGATTGGTTGAGCGGTCGACCGAATGGCACATCATTCACTCAGAGCCCATAGTTTATATTGGTGTTGTTTACTCTAGGGTTTGAACAAATGTAATGATGCTTCTGAGGGCTGAACTCTAACTACTTGTACTTGTACTACTTGTACGAGGTCGTGTAAAAGGAAATAACTTACTTTAAAATTTTTATTTATTGATTGATTTTTAGAGAGAGGAAGGAAGAGAGAGATTTGTTGTTCTGCTTATTTATGCATTCACTGGTTGATTTTTGTATGTGTCCTGACCAGGGATCAAACCCCACAACCTTGACATATGGGGACGATTGTCTAACCAACTGAGCTACTAGGCCAGGGCCAGAGGAAATATCTTAAAGAGCTGTACACTCAATAGGTGCTTAGCAAAGGTGGCAACAAGATGAGTCACTTAAATTCACTACAGTGAGCACTTAATTAATTTCTGTTAAGTTGAAAGCCTCAGTCCAGGTGTGGGAGATAGAAAGTTGACTGTGATGCAGCTCCTGATCTTTAGCAGTGACCCTGTCCAAATAAGTGGCTCTCAGGCAATGTGATGAGTGCTGTGCTGATGATGTGATACTGGTGCTGCTGGAGCCCAGTGGGTGGAAGGGAGAATGAGGCCTGGGTGTTGGGGAAGGCTTCCCTCCTCTCAGATGTCAACCCTCAGCAAGTTTGTATTCTCATAGGGAAGTGGATGGATCAGTTCACAGAAGGTAGGATTCCATGTATATGGTCTCGCTTTTCTGTTATTCATTTGACAATGTCTGGGTGATCTATCTATTCCAATACATAGAGCAGAGCTTCTCAAAATTTCTTGGGTCTTGGAAAATTTAGTGCCACCCTAACTTTTTTCACCTTGCTCCTACACCAAAAGAAATACCTAACATTTCAGTTTATTAAAAATTTAGGTCTAAATAATAAACATTTATATCCTTCTAACTAATGGGTGTTTAAAAGAATAATACACATAAACTGAAAAATAATTTATTCCTTTTAAAAATTCTATTTTCTCTTTTTAAAAAATTTATCTCTATTGTTGAAAGTTTTACAAATATCCCCCTTTTTTATCTCCATTGAGTCCTCCCACCCCCTTGCCTTCGTCACACTATTGTCTATGTCCATGGGTTATGCATATCTTTTTATAAAAAGGCAGCTACTGTAATGACCATAATGGTCGCTATGACGCCCACTTTGGCCAGCGAAACGGCCCCATCAGGGGGTGGGGCCAGTGACCAACCTTGTGGCCCCTCCCCCCTGCCGGCCTGCCCCTGATAGGACTCTCCCACTCCAATCAAGAGTGGGGCCTGCCGGCCAAAATGCCCCCTCTGTTCCCCCCCCCCCACCAACCGAACCCCCGATCAGCCCATCCCACCACCATAGGCTTGCAGCCCCTCGCCCCAGCTGGCCCACCCCTGATCACACCCCCAACCCCAATAGGGGGCGGGGCTGGTGGCCAACCTCCTGCAGCCCCTCCCCCCGGCCAGCCACGCCCCCAATGGGTCCCCACCACCCTGATCCGCCCGCAGTACTTCCCCCCCCAGCTGGCCCCACCCTAGATTGGCCCCCTCACCCCGATACAGAGGACCTACTGTATATAAAAAGCCGGCTGGCCAACCACCCATGGCCCTTCCCCCAGGCCGCTGGCTCCTGATTGGCACTCCATACCCACCCGTAACGGGGCGGGCCGGCCGGCCAACCTCCCGCCATCTCCTCCTCCTGACAGGCCGAGCCCTGATCCATCCTGATTGAGGCCGGGCCGGCCGGACAGCACCCATGCAGGAATTCGTGCACTGCGCCTCTAGTATGCATTTAAGTTCTTTTGTTAATTTCTTCCCCCTCACCTTCTCTCAAGGATAGTAACGTATTAATGAGATGTGTATACTGTTGAGCATTACATAACTTCTCAAGCCTTGGGTTCAGATTCAATAACCCCCCCCCCCCCCTTGTTTCCTGTTCTGTAGTTTTCCTTGTTTGCAATTAATACCATTTTTATTTATTTATTTATTTATTTATATTCATTTTATTTATTTATTTTTTTAATTAAATCTTTATTGTTCAGATTATTACATTAGTTACTCTTTTTTCCCACCATAACTCCCCTCCACCCGGTTCCCACCCCACCCTCCGCCCTCACTCCCCACCCACTGTCCTCATACATAGGTGCATGATTATTGTTCAATCTCTTCCCTCACCCCACACCTCTCCCCCCACCCCAAGAATAGTCCATTCCCTTTCTATGTCCCTGATTCTATTGCAATCACCAGTTCATACTGTTCATCAGATTTTTTATTCACTTGATTTTTAGATTCACTTGTTGATAGATGTGTATTTGTTGTTCATAATTTGTATCTTTACCTTTTTCTTCTTCCTCTTCTTAAAGGATACCTTTCAGCATTTCATATAATACTGGTTTGGTGGTGATGAACTCCTTTAGCTTTTTCTTATCTGTGAAGCTCTTTATCTGGCCTTCACTTCTGAATGATAGCTTTGCTGGATAAAGTAGTCTTGGTTGTAGGTTCTTGCTATTCATCACTTTAAATATTTCTTGCCCCTCCCTTCTGGCCTGCAAAGTTTCTGTTGAGAAATCAGCTGACAGTCGTATGGGTACTCCCTTGTAGGTAACTGATTTTCTTTCTCTTACTGCTTTTAGGATTCTCTCTTTGTCTTTTGCTCTTGGCATTTTAATTATGATGTGTCTTGGTGTGGTCCTCTTTGGATTCCTTTTGTTTGGGGTTCTCTGCGCTTCCTGGACTTGTAAGTCTATTTCTTTCAGCAGGTAGGGGAAGTTTTCTGTCATTATTTCTTCAAAGAGGTTTTCAATATCTTGCTCTCTCTCTTCTTCTGGCACCCCTATAATTCGGATGTTGGTACGCTTGAAGCTCCTTACACTACCTTCGTATTTTTGGATTCTTTTTTCATTTTGCTTTTCCGGTTGGGTGTTTTTTGCTTCTTCGCATTTCAAATCTTTGACTTGATTCTTGCGATCCTCTGGTCTGCTGTTGGGAGTCTGTATAATATTCTTTATTTCAGTCAGTGTATGCTTAATTTCTAGTTGGTCCTTTATCACAACATCGAGGGTCTCATTAGATTTCTTGAGGATCTCACTACATTTATCGGCGGTCTCACCAGTCTTTTCGAGGGCCTTATTAAATTTATCGGCGGCTTCTAGACAGTTCTTTAAAGACCTTAAAAGTGTGGTTTTGAACTCTATATCCAGCAGTTTGCTTTCCTCCAATTCTGTCGTTGGTGTCCTGTTTCTTTGTCTCGGCATTTTTTATGCTTCGCTGTGTCGATAGAGTGCCTTTCTGTGCTAAGTGTCCCAATTACCTGAGGTAGACACTCTTGGTGCACCCCCTTGTGGGCTTTGTGCACAGTCTTGTTGTAATTAAGCCTTGATTGTTGTAGGTATCACTGAGAGGAATTGACCTCCAGGCTAACTGGCTGTGAGAATCAGCTGTGTCTGCAGTGGGAGAACTTCTGTGCTGGAGACACCCCTCTGGGGCTAGACTTGCTTCGATGGGGCTTTGGTGCTCACTGAGTCTGCCCCCTGAGTGTGTCTTTTATAGTTCCACGGAGCTGAAAACTGGATGGTCCCACTCTGACCTCTGGGCTTCCTGGCTCCTGGATCTCTAGGGAGGTGCTAATCTAGCCTTTGCCTGAGGCTATCCAGCAAAAGTCTCCCTGCAGGGCTTGGGCGGGGCGGGTCCCACGGGATCAACAGGGCGGGGTTAGCAATTATGGCTGCTCTCAGTCTTGCCCTCAGAGGCTCTGCTTCTCAGTGTCCCAGTAATCGCTGCAAGCTCCATGGAGAGAAAGCTGCTCTAGGGTTCTGAGCGATGCCAGACAGTCCCACTTCTCCCGTATGAGTCTGGGTCCCTAGAGACTCGGATGGAACTGGAGCTCAGAGCCTGAGACTCCCTCCCGATTGAAAACAACAACCACGCCCTCAGCTGCCAGCCTGCTCCGCATGCACTCCACACCTTAGTATTTTACTTCAGCACTGCGCCTCCTCTGAGTCTCGGTATGCTTTTCTCTTTCCTCCTAGTTGTAGAACTTCCACTCAGCCAGCTTTCCTGTGGTTCTGGATGATGTCCGTTCCGTCTTTTAGGTGTATTTTTGACGTGGTTGTTCGAGGCAGCAAACTCCGGTGTTTACCTATGCCGCCATCTTTGTTTTTCCTAATACCGTTTTTAATGGAAATATACATACATTTTTAAAAATTAAAAAAAAATCTTTTTATTGATTTCAGAGAGGAAGGATGGGTCGGGGGAAAAGAGAAAGAAAGAGGGAAACATCAGTGATGAGAATCATTGATTGGCCTCCTCCTCCATACCCCATACTGGGGATTGAGCCCAAAACCCAGGCATGTGCCTTGACTGGGAATTGAACTGTGACCTCTGGTGCCGGGGTCCAACCCCAGCAGGTCCAGGGGTCCCCAAAGGTGTGGACGGAGTTGGCGAAGAAGGAATGACACAGAGAAAGCGTTCAGTTGATCAGCAGCCTAGCCATGGTTTTCCAGCCAAGTTCTGGTCTGGATCTCCAGAGAGGTTCTGCTTAGGATCTCCAGCCAGGTTCTGTGTCCATGTTCTCTCCAGCCAGGTTCTGTAGCCATGTTCCCTCGCTAGGTTCTCCAGCCAGGTTCTGTCCAGGTTCTCCAGCCAGGTTCAGTCACCAGGTTCTAGTCAGGTTCTCTTGCCAATTTCTGTAGTCAGGTTCAGTCCAGGATCTTTTGCCATGTTCTCTCGCTAAGTTCTGTCTCTAGGTTCTGAGGCCACTTTCTGTCCAGGATCTTTTGCCATGTTCTCTCCAGCGAAGTTCTTCTGTCTCTAGAGAATGTTCTGTGTAGGTTCTGTGCCTAGGTTCTGTCTCCTAAGTTCTGTGTCTTTCTGTCTTGTTACATCTGTATTTATACCAGTGGATTCAATCCTATCAATCTCTTTTACAAAGGTTAGGGCGTTTCTTATCTCCATTCCAGGGAGTAAAGATTATGTAGCTTAAGCATGATTGTTCGTAGTTAAAGTGATTAATTACCCGCCTGGCACTTAGTTGAGGGGTTTTATTCCCTCCCTAACTTCAGGGGAAAATCCCTACCTGGGGATTCAACCTTTCTCGGAGAGGTGACCTTGGTTAAAACACAGCGCCAAGAAGGTGAGCAAACATATTAAGAACCGTATGCCATATATGCCAGGTCCCTTGAAACAGCAAGGATGGACCGGCTCCCGGCACTCTGGTTCATAGGTTGACACTCAACTACTGAGCCACGCCAGCTGGGCAGAATATGCATAAATTTAATAAAATCTTTTGAGATACAGTCTATTTCCAAATTGGGGTGGGTTTGCCTAAGACCTTATCTGGGTAAAATTACATTGGGTTGAAATAGATTTCAAGTTAAGAAATTTATCTATATACAGACAGTCCTCTGGTTTCATTGGACTTGACGTACGTCGTTTCGTGGTTATGTTGCCATCTCCCATTTATTTACAACAAAAAAATGTTCCATCATTTCGATGTATGTACATATATGCTTTTTGTTTTTTATTATTTATTTATTCAACATATGTACATATGTGCTTTATATTTTTTATTATGTATTTACCACAAGTAAAGGTCAGGAATTGTTATCTTTCTTTTAAATTTTTTTTTACTGTTTCACTTCATTACTGCTGTGTATTTGCTCCATGTGAGTGACGTAGGTGCTTATGTAGGTGGGTTCCGACTTACGGCGAAAATCACATTACGTCGCGCTGTAGGAATGGATCTTCGACATAACCCGAGGACCTACTGTATATAAAAAGCCAGTGACCGGAATACTGTAACGACTAGAATGACCGGTCGCTATTAAGCCCACTGCGGCCAGCGAACTGGCCCAATTGGGGGGTGGGGCAAGCTGGCAACCTCCTGTGGCCCCTCCCCCCCGCTGGCCCCACTCCCAATTGGCCTCTGCCATGCCGATCAAGGGCGAGGCAGCCAGCCAACCCCCCCACAGCCCCTCCCCCTGCCTGGCCCAAACCCAGATCGGCCTCCCACCCCAATTAGGGGTGGGGCCAACTAGCCAACCACCTGTGGCCCCTCTCGATTGCTGGCCACACCCCCGATAGGCCCCCACACCCCATTGGCTTGCAGCCAAACCCCCAGCCAGCCCCCCACAGTCCAATCGGGTAGGGCTGGCAGGCCAACTGCCCACAGCTCCTCCCCCCAGCGGGCCCCACCTCCTAATCAGGGGTTGGACTGGCCAGTCAACTACCCGCAGCCCCTCCCCACGCCTGATCCTGCCCCTGCCCCTGATTGGGCCCCCAATACCAGTTGGGGGCGGAGCCGACTGGCCCACTGCCCACAGCCACTCCCCCTGGCTGGCCCCACCCCTAATCCGCCCCCACCACCCCATGGGCCCGCATCCCTTCCCCCAGGCCAGCTCTGCCACTGATCGCCCCCCCCCACTCTGATCAGGAGTAAGGCCAGCGGCTACCGCCCATGGCCCCTCCCCCTGGGTGGCCCCGCCCCTGATCAACTTCCTCAACACCAATTGGAGGCGGGGCCCGCTGGCCAATTGCCTGTGGCCCCTCCCCCTTAGCGGGCTCAGCCCGGATTGGGCCCCAATTGGGGCAGGCTGGCCGGCCAACCTTCCACCATCTCTTCCCGACAGGCCCTGCCCCGATCAAGGCTGGGCTGGCCAGGCCCCACCCATGTGCGAATTTGTGCACTGGGCCTCTAGTGTGTGTGTGTGTGTGTGTGTGTGTGTGTGTGTATTTAGATGACTATTATTTAGTCTTAAAAGAAGAAGGAAATCCTCTGATTTGCAACAACATGGATAAATATAAAGGGCATTATGTTATGAGAAATAAGGCAGACAAAGAAAGGCAAATACTGCATGTGGAATCTGAAAAAGAAAAAAGAAACAGTTGAACTCATAGAAAAAGTAGAGAAATGATTGCCAGGGGCTGGGGGGTGGGAGATATAGGGAGAGGTTAATTAGTAAAACGGTACAAACTGTCAGTTATAAAATGAATAAGGTCTGAGGATCTAATTATAGCATGGTAACAACTCTATCCTAGATAATAAGAGGTAATATGCAAATTGATCCTCACTCCATCACACCATCACAAGATGGCTGTGCCCACAGGGAGGCAGGGTTCCCATAACAACCCATAACGAGCAATCAGCAGGGACCTGAGGCTGCGCCCCCCACCCGGTGGGGCATGATGGGGGACCTCAAGCCGTGTCCCCCGCCCCGGCGGGTCTTGATGGGGGTGGGGCTGGCCAGGACTGGGTCTCACATGATTTTGAGGTGCACGCAGGTGGGCAGGGACTTGACTCTGGGTCCTGGAGCATGCCCAAGACTCTGACAGAAGGAAGATTTTCATATACATTTTACTAATTTTCTTTTATCTCTGACAATTCTATTATAGAGAAAGGGCAAACAGCAATATCAAAATATTTCCTCTAATTAATTTCCTTTTAATGTGCACGGATTTCGTGCATCGGGCCACTAGTATTGTATAATTGTAATTTGCTGAGAGTAGAATTTAGATGTTCTCGCACACAAAAAAGCTAAATACATGAGTTGATAGATGTGTTAATTAGCTCATGAGGGGGAATCCCTTCACAATGTACACATATCAATTCATCATGTTATATACCTTAAATATCTTACAGTTTTTTTGTTAATTACACCACATCAAAACTGGAAAAAGTGTCTGGTCCATCCAGGGACCAATCCAGTATCATAATCAAATTGTGTAACATCTCTTTAGTCTTCTTTAATCTGGAATAGTTCCTAAATCTATGCCATTCATAACTTTGACACTTTAAAAGAGTTATTTTGTAGAATGCTCCTCAGCATTTGTCTATCGTTTCCTCCTAATTAAATTGAAGTTATGTACTTTTGTCAAAGTTACATAGACATGATACTGTGTCCCTCTTATGAGGTGGGAGCATAAGTCAATTTGTACTCTCAGTAGTGATGGTAACTTTGATTTCTGTTATCGGTGTGCCTGTCAAGTTTCTCAGCTGTGAAGTAACTGTTTTTTTTTAAAAATCCTCACCCAGGGATATGTTTTTTCTTTATTGATTTTTAGAGAGGAAGGAAGAGAGGGAGGGAGGGAGGGAGGGAGGGAGGAGAGAGAGAGAGAGAGAGAGAGAGAGAGAGAGAGAGAGAGAGAGAGAGATTGAGAGATTGATCTGCTGCCTCCTGTAGGCGCCCTGACTGGGAATTGAATCCATCAGTCCATAGCCCAGGTATGTGCCCTGACGGAGAACCAAACCAACTGATGCTCCAACCAACTGAGTCACCTGGCCAAGGCTGTAAAGTTTCTATTTTTCCCTTTGCAATTAACAAATAGTTTGAAACTATGTAAATGTTTTGCGCCTCATCAAACTTTTACCAACTAGTTTTAGCATCCAATGACTCTTGCTTGAACCAATTTTTATTAATGATAGCTACTAAATGGTGGATTTCTAATGCCATCTTTCTTCTGCATTAGTGGTTGGCATTCAATTGTAAGTAAGAAGGAAAACTTTTCCCTAATGTATGTATGTATGTATGTATGTATGTATGTATATGGTTATAGCAGCATTAGGTCATTATACCTTACTAATGTTATTTATTTTAATGCTCAAAGTGACTTTTGAAACTTGCTTTTTAGTGGTTTTTAATTGTTTTTATGAACCTACAGAAAAATAATTTGTATGCTAAATAAAATATTCAAGAAATATTCTATATAATAAAAGGCTAATATGCAAATTGTCCCCACAGGTGAGAGTTTGACAGACCTGGGGTTAGACATGCGTTGACCACCAGGGGGCGGTGGCAGACAGCCAGCCAGTGGAAGGGAGGCAGCGGCCGGCAGTCCCTAGGAACCCTAACCGTGCATGAATTTCGTGCATTGGGCCTCTAGTGTGTACTATAAAACAAGACAATCATACCTTATCTGGCCTTAATGACTTTTAGTCCTCAGATAGACATACGGATTATAGCAGCAGTTGCTCAAGAATTGAACCTTCCAAGTATCTGGCTATTGTTGCACATGACACTGAATGGCTTTCTATACTTTCCTAGAAATAATGGTTCCTGTTTTTTATATCATTGACAGTTTTTCACAAAGTTTTTACCACACATATGTGTCTATGTGTGTGTGTGTGTAATATCACACAGTAATGCAATGTTATAATAATTGCCTTATAATAATAATCTTACATTTTTAAGATAGTTAAGAAATGAGCAAAAAATATGTTTATACATTCTTTCATATTAACTCACATATTTACCATTTCTAGTGCTCCTCCTTTCTCCCCATGGATTTGAGTCATTTTCTGGTGTTATTTCCTTTCAGTCTAACTGACTTCCTGATATCAACAAATCTGTCTTTATCTAGAAATGTATTTTACTTTCATTATTGTAGGGCAGTTTTGCTGGTTTAGAATTTTTTATTCAGCACATTGAGTATGTCATTCCACTGTCTTCTGGCCTCCATTGTTTCAAATGAGAAGTCAGCCAACTGTAATGCATTTTTTCTCTTGCTGCTTTCAGATTTTTCTGTCTTTCAGCACTTAGACAATGATGTGTCTAGGTGCAGATCTCTTTGTATTCATGTTACTTGAGGTTTGTTGCATTCTTGGTTATATAGATTCATCAGTTTTTGACCATTATTTCTTTTTAAATGTGTGTCCTTTTCTTTTTCTCTCCTCTCCTTTGGATACAGCCATTAGGTATATGTTATTATGTTGATGCTGTCCCACAGACCTCTGAGCACTGTGTATTTTTCTTTAATCTTCAGACTGCGTAATTTCTACTTACTTATATTCAAGTTCACCGATTCTTTTTTGTATCATTTAGAATCTCCTGTTAAGTCCCTCTAATGAATTTTTAATTTATTTCTTTTACTTTTTGTGATAAAACATACATAACATATAATTTACCATTTTAATCATTTCTAAATGTACAGTTCAGTGGCATTAAGTGCATTCACATTGTCATGCAACCATCAGAACTTTTCTTCTTCTCAAACTGAAACTCTGCTACCCATCCTATATAATAAAAGGCTAATATGCGACCCAATGGTGGAACGACCTATTGCTGTGATGCGCACTGGCCACCAGGGGGCAGATGCTCAATGCAGGAGCTGCACCCTGGTGGTCAGTGTGCTGCCACAGGGGGAGCGCTGCTCATCTAGAAGCCAGGCTCACGGCTGGTGAGCACAGTGGCAGTGGCGGGAGCCTTTCCTGCCTCCTCAGCACCGCTAAGGATGTCCCATGGGGAGCAGGCCTAAGCTGTCGGTCAGACATCCCCCAAGGGCTCCCAGAGTGCTAGAGGGCACAGGTCTGGCTGAGGGGACCCCCCCTCCCCCTGAGTGCACGATTTTTGTGCACCGGGCCTCTAGTATTTCTGTAAAAGAGAGGGAAAGAGCCAGTCACAGTGAATAGACTGTTGATCCTCCTGCTTTTGGCCAGGAGTCACATAACCTACCACTCTGACAGCTGCTGAGGTGCATCTTACTTGGAGACCTTTTGCAAGAAGGTTGTGCTATAGTTATCTTCCTCTTACCTATAAGTTTGAAGGACTGAAAACAAAGGAAACTAGGAGATTAAACAATCAGAAACTCTTAGTCTGACAATTATATCTTCAATAAATATAGTTTACATTTAGCAATGTCCTTTAAATACATTATTTCGGCTTCCAATTACTTGTGAGGAAGTTATTACCATCTTAGTTGGTAGGGAAAGAAATTGAAAAGATGGGAAAGGAAAACATATTTTCGAGTCACCATTGTATGTCAAGTACCATTAGGAATTTTTGGTACTTGCCCAAGATTACACAGTTATTAAGAGGTAGAGAATGCATTTGACCCTGAGTGATTTTATGAACTTTATATGTGTAATGTAATGCATATATTAAACACTAGTTAGATAAATGAAGTTAGACTTCTTGAGGTAATTTTGTGCCATAAACTCACCTAAATATTTTCCTTCTTTCTTTTCTAGTATCTACCACAAGCCTCAGTGGGTCTGACAGTGAGACTGAGGGGAAGCAACGCAGCTCTGATGATGCATTCAAAGCAGACTCTCTTGTGGAGGGAACTTCTTCCCGCTATTCCATGTACAATAGCGTCTCCCAGAAGCTTATGGTATGTTGGCACTTGGGTTGGGTTTCTAAAGCTGCACCAGAATTGTGAGAGAGAAGGGAATTTGTATTGATTGGTATGAAAAGAAGAAATGCTAGGGAGTGAGTTTTTCCTTTGCTTTTTAGCTACTGAAATTTAGTAGAGTGTGGCTCTCTTTTCAATAGAGGTATTGTTCACATTGGAGCAGTGTACGCCAACCTTTTGGACCTCACGGACCACCGGTTGGCAACCAGTGCCTTGGAGTTCATCCATATGCAGTGGTTGCTCAGGCCTGCTTCTGGTAATCGCCCTCCAGGGGAAATAGACAAAAATCTTCTTAGGATTGAGTTCTTTTATTAGATAAGGATCTTTGGGTTTGAGATTTAGGTCTTTGATTTTGGGGATACATAATTGAGCCCAGTAACTCTAGAGGTCAGTATGAGCTGATACTTGTGACATTTAAAAAAATGATTCTGTTCAGGAGCTTATAGTACCTCCAAGACCTCAGTTTTGCATGAAGCAATTTTTCTGTTGATCTTTTGATTTGGGCTTCTGTAGGCCCTCATTGTCCTTGCCTATTCATGGTCTTTTTGAGTGCCATATAAATTTTTGGAATAGTTGTCCTAGATCTGTGAGATATGTCATGAGTATTTTAATAGGGATTGTGTTGAATCTATAGATTGCTTTGGGTAGTACAGCTTTTTTTTTTAATTGATTAAGTTATTACATAAGTGTCCTTATCCCCACGTTACCCCCTATTCCCCCACTCGTGCCCTCACCCCCCTGTTGTCTGTGCCCATTGGTTAGGCCTATATGCTTGCATTTAAGTCCTTTAGTTGATCTCTCCTCCTTACCCCCACCCTCCCCTGCCTTCCCTCTGAGGTTTGATGGTCTGATTGATGCTTCTCTGTCTCTGGATCTGTTTTTGTTCATCAGTTTATGTTGTTCATTATATTCCACAAATGAGTGAGATCATGTGGTATTTGTCTTTCTCTGACTGGCTTATTTCACTTAGCATAATGCTCTCCCGTTCATACATGCTGTTGCAAATGGTAAGAACTCCCTTTTTACCACAGCATAGTATTCCATTGTGTAGATCAGGGGTCCTCAAACTTTTTAAACAGGAGGCCAGTTCACTGTCCCTCAGACCGTTGGAGGGCCGGACTATAGTTTAAAAAAACAACTATGAACAAATTCGTATGCACACTGCACATATCTTATTTTGAAGTAAAAAAACAACACGGGAACAAATACAATATTTGTATTTGCATATGGCCCGCGGGCCGTGGTTTGAGGACCCCTGGCTTAGAGCATTGGTCGGCAAACTGCGGCTCACGAGGATTTTCACCTCCAAAGGAGACAGCCATTGGACCCACAGTTAAACTGCAGTTTGTTTGTTTTTTATTTATGCTTCTTTTCTTTATTAGGCTAGAAGGAAAACTTTTGGCCTTACTTTTAAAAATCTTTTTTTTTTTTAAATTGACTTTAGAAAGAGGAAGAGAGAGATAGAAACATCAATGGTGAGAGAGAATCATGGGTTGGCTGCCTCCTTTATGCCCCCTACTGGGGATTGAGCCCACAACCTGGGAATGTGCCTTGACCAGGATTTGAACCATTGATCTCCTGGTTCATGGGTCGACACTACCACTGAGCCTTACTAGCTGGGCGAGGCCTTACTTTTTTATATTTCTTAGGGTCTAGCAGAATGTCTGGCACATGATAAGGGCCACATAAATGTCTGTTTGTATAAAATGCTCCATTTTATCTATTTGTTTATATAAATGCACCATCATTTCTCTCTTTCAGGCCAAGATGGGCTTCAGGGAAGGTGAAGGATTGGGTAAATACAGCCAGGGTCGGAAGGACATCGTTGAGGCCTCTAATCAGAAAGGTCGAAGAGGCTTGGGTCTGACGTTGCAAGGCTTTGAACAGGAGTTGAATGTGGACTGGCGAGATGAGCCCGAGGTAACTGGTGTGGGGAGGAGAAGGCAGAAAGCCACTGGGGTTTTGGGTGCATGCCTTTAAGTTGTCACATTGACACACTAGAAGTCTCCAGAGGCAGTTTGATCAGGGTGGTTAGTGAGGGTTGAACTAGTTTCTTACATGGAAGGTTCTGGGGATGTCCAGAATGGAAAACAAGTCTGGGGGAGGGGGAATGATAGGATGTGGATTTGTTTCCTGTTGCTTCGTATAGGACTATCTAAGACCAATGGGTGGAAGATACTGGAAGGCACGGTTTACCTCCACAAAGAACCTTAATACAGCTTTTCACTAGTGACTACGATACCTCAGAAGGTAGTGAGCTTCCTCTGCTGAAACGGTTCAAGTGGCCGATTGAGGACCCACTTTCCCATTGTATGAGTGATTGGATTAGGTGCCATGTAAGGTCCTTGAACCTCTAAGCAGGTGTTTGTTTATGCCATATGGCTTTTTCATTGTGGATTTAGTCTGCTTACCTACTTGGGTACCTGTTTGTTTTACCCTGAATACCCAAAGAGACTCATTCCTTTTCATGGTACAGATAATGTGATTTTATTTTTATTCATTTATTTATGTCCTACCTTATTCCACAAAGGATTTGAAGTAGGTATAATAAAAGCCCCTAAAAATAATGATGTAATATTACCATTATGGAGTTGAAACTAGAGGAAATAGAAAACAAATGTCTAATCTTCTACATAGTTGCTGTAATTTAGCTTCAGATGTGGTTCTGAGCTCTGGAAAATTGATATTTTATTTGTCTCTCTGATGCTTCAGTTCAGGAAAATCTCCCATCAACCTGTGCATGATAAAAGCCTAATAAGGCTTCAGCGTAAGAAGCTGACAAGCCAAGAGCTAATGGGTTCTGATGTGGTCCTGCTGTGTTGCCTTGTAGTTGGAAGGAGACGAGACCAGCAGAATAGCAGATGAGACAGTGCAGAATAGGGTAAATATTTGTAATTGGGTGCTAGATGTAGGTTTTTACCTCAGAAATTCTTGGTGCTTTCTGTGTCCTCATTTGTGTGAAAACAAGTAAAAAGCCCCAATTCTCTCAGTGGAACAGAATTAGAACTAAGTGCTAAACTTGAGATACGAAATTTGCCCATAAAATTTCTGCTTTTAATGGAGACAGGCCATTGAAATTCCTTTTTGAGACAAGGGTGTTCTAATTATCATCTACCATAATTCAGTTTTTCTCTTACAAAAGATGCCGTATCTTTTGGTTAAGAATGTGGCTTAACTGTTAGATGGTGGTCACCTCTTTCAGGCAGATGAGTCTGGGTGGCCTGAGGTGACTCCCATTCCTAGAGTCACTACAGGAAGGTGCTTAGTGACTTCTGTAGCCAGGATGGAGGGAGAGGGCAAAGTTGGAAGCTTCAGACAAAGTCCACTTTGCAGGTAGCCTTATTATATTTAGACTTCCATGGGGAGATTGAATATTCTTTTTATTTCTATAGGGGTATCCAAAGTATATATGAGTTGCTTTTTAAAAAAAATATATATTTTTATTGATTTCAGAGAGGAAGGGAGAGGGAGAGAGAGATGGAAACATCAATGATAAGAATCATTGACTGGCTGCCTCCTGCACATCCCCTACTGGGGATTGAGCCCACAACCTGGGCATGTGCCCTGACCAGGAATCAAACCGTGACCACCTGGTTCCTAGGTCAACGGTCAACTATTGAGCCACACTGGCTGGGCATAAGTTGCTTTTTTAAAAAAAGTTTATAATATAAAGCACAACCAAGTATGCTTAAAGGTGATGGATTTGACCAAGGAGAGAAGCCATGATTCACCGCCTGATTCATTGACAAAAGGCTTCAGTAATTTTTCTTTTACTCTTTTCTCTGTTGATGGTGGTTGGCTTGCCCTTCAGACCTTCCATTGTGATACCATTTTATGCCTTTCAGAGCATGTAATATTACCTTTAACCACATTGCTTCAATTTGCAATGGTGAGTCTCTTCTTCACACTTGCTCAGGAGGGAATGTGTAAAGCTGCCATGCAGGTTAGCCACCTGTTAAAGTTTCATAATCCATGTCTCTCTAGCCCAGTGAACGTAGCCCTGGCTGCACATTAGAATCATTTGGGGACTTCTAACAATGCAATTATATCCAGTTCCCACCTCAGATCAACAGAATCATATATTCTGTGGGTAGGCCCCAGGCACCAGAACTTTTTAAAAGGACTGCAGATGACCCTAATGGATAGCAGGGTGAAAACCACTGTTTGGGCTTGATAAGGAAATTATGAGGAAGTAGTTCATTAGAGGTGCTAGTTTCTGCCCTATCTTGAATGAATGGGTGGGAAATCCTATTTATTTTGTAACACTTTGAAAGGCATCAGGAGGTGAGATTCATTGCTTAGTGTCTTCCTGATGTGATTACCTATCAGAGACACATCTTTTATCCCCACTGCTCTGTATCCCCACTGCCTCTTGGGACAAGGACTATGTCTTTTTTTAACTCAGTGTCCATAATGGTATTCATAAAAAATATTGAAACAAATGAAGGATACTTTGAAGGTTTGGGAAGTTTCTAGGGACTGAAACCAGAATTGGACCTGGCCTTCAGAAGTTAAACTTGAGAATTCCAGCTCTCAATTTTCATGTCTAACAGCTGCCTTTGGCCTCAGCTTCCCAGACTCTTTCCACTCTGTCTGAGTCCCTCTTGATTGTTTTGGGGAAGCCCTGGTGAGATGGGGCATAGTTCCGAGGGCCTGTCTTACCTGACTTAATTGCCTCTCTTTTGTTTGTAGCCTAGTGCCTGTGAGCAGGTGTCATGGTTCCCAGAATGTACCACTGAAATTCCCGACACTGAGGAAATGAGCGATTGGATGGTTGTGGGAAAGGTAGGATTTCAGGAAAATGTACCCTAAAAATGTTGGCACTTATCTCCTGACTTTTCCTCTTCTTCGAGTTGGTATGTATGTGTTTATACACTAGAGGCCTGGTTCATGAAAATTCCTGCACTGGGGGTGGTCTCTCAGCCTAGCCTGCCCCCTCTCAAGTTCGGGAGCCCTCAGGGGATGTCCTATTGACAGCTTAGGCCCCCTGGGGAGCAGGCCTAAGCCAAAGTCTGGCCTCCTTCTGTGGGAGGCGACTGGGCCGATCAGGGGAAGGCGCCTCCCTGATCACCCTGCTGCTGCCACTGCTGGCTGCTGCAGTGCTGGCCCTTGGTCCTTGCTTCTTAGCACTGGCCCCGCCCCCTGCCCACTGGTGGGTGGGGGGCGATCTGGGGCCAGGCCAGCTGGGGGAGGGTCTGTGGGAGGTTGAGGCACAACAGGTTGCACCCCGTACAGCCTCTGCGGAGGCGTGGCACCGGGACCAGGCCTGCGCTGCTATCTCTGTGGCTGCCTCTGCGGAAGGGGCAGCACTGGGACCGGAACCGTGTAGCCACCTCTGCGAAAGGAGCTGCGGCCGCTGCCTCTCCTGCGCTGTTGGCCCTCGGCCCTCGCAGCCCTGCAGCTTTGTCTGGAAGGATGTCCGGTCTATCCGGTCTAATTAGCTTATTACCCTTTTATTAGTATAGATGTGAAAAATGTGAATCTGACCATTCTGGCAGGAATAAAACTGTGTGTTAATATGGTGTGTTAATGGCTTTATAGATATGCCCCTGGGACATATGGCAGAGAGGTTTTTTTCTCCTAGTCATTTAGCTTGCAAGACAACACAAAATGCACAACTTTTATCTTCCTCACTGGTTACAGCTGGGCATTATTCCAGGTAGATGAAAAGACACTGTACCTGTCCTCAGAAAGTAATGAGGGAGTTGTTACAGAGGGAATTTGTCTAATATCCCCTGGAAAATTGTAAGAATAAAGTAGATAGCTACTAAATCAGTGTGGTCTAGAGTAGCAGTCACCAACCTTTTGGACCTCACAGACCACCAGTGGTCGCGGACCACCGGTTGGCGACCACTGATCTAGAGAGTAGTTCTCAAAGTATAGGGGCTCCCAGGGATCTCTAATACACTTCCAGGGGGGTCTACAAAGTTAGTTATTTTTGTAATGATACTGAAAGTTTTTTCACTCTCATTCTTTCACAAAGTGCCCAGTAGAGTTTTCCAGAGCCTATGAGATAATTTCAGAACCAGTTGAATATAAAGGAGAATCTTGGTGTCATCTATTTAAGCCAGCTATTAAGAAAGTTTTTAAAATATATATATTTATTGATTTCAGAGAGAGATAAAAACATCAATGATGCACCCCCCCCCCCCATTGGAGATTGAACCCACAACCCACATATATGCCCCGACCAGGAATTGAGCCGTGACCTCCTTGTCAATGCTCAACCACTGAGCTACACAGGCTTGGACAAATATTAGGAAATTTGCAAAACTGGAAAACAGTGCCATTTTTCTCACTAAATTATTTTTGGAAATATAGTTATTTTTCATAAAAATGCGTTATTTTTATTAACATTGTTTTTTATATTCAATTAATATTTTAAAATTTCCTTAGTTTTAATAATAAACCTCGATGTATATATCTATATGTCTCCCACATAAATAAAAGCTCTTTGAGGTCCTCAGTGGTTTTGAAAAGTGTAAAACCTGAGAACACTAAACTTGAGCACCGATGGTGTAGAAGTGGCCTCACTCAGACGTGATGTTGGACTTGACAGCCACCATCACAGGGTTGCTGGGAGGCTCTCTTGAGCCCTTGTTTTCTGTGGCGCTGCCGGGTCAGTGCCTAGTGTCGTGCAATCATACTCATCACAGAGCAAGAGGCTTACCCGTTGAAGGACAGGCTTCTGTCATTTGGGGTAGTCCCATCCTTCTGCCTCCATGCCCTAGGGACAGACAGCTTGAATGTCTCCTTCCTGTTTGCTTTTCTCAGCCTTGGCATTCACGAGTCTTGTATCCATATGGTGCTCTAGTCAGAGTACCCAAGGGGCTGCTTCGTCTCATAGCCACCTGGGGTTTTGCCAGAGGATTTAGGATTTTCTCACAAGTTCCTGCTCCTCAGAGATTGATGTTTTTTGGCAGGAACTCAAGCCCCTTCGCTACTCATTTGGAACCCTAGTTTCTCCATTCATCCCCCCAAGTGCAGTCACACATGGTCATTACTGACTGTTTTCTTCTCCCTGTAGAGGAAGATGATTATTGAAGATGAAACAGAGTTTTGTGGGGAAGACCTGCTTCACAGCGTGCTGCAGTGTAAGGTAAGGCCTGTGGCTAGAGCTGGAGTTGAAAACTGTGTGTAAAGGGCTGCCTGGGCTTTTCCAGTTCTTTGAGTCACTTGTGGGGGCTGAAGTTTAGCTGTTATTTTCCTGGTGGTCCGATGTGCAGCTTGTACATTTCTCCAAGGCGTCCTTTTTCCTGGTGACGCTCTGCTTTGTAGTGTTGTGGTGTCCCTGTGGTCAGTAGCCAGGAAAGGATCCACTTAACCTCAGTGGGTTGGTTCATTATAATCCTGGGGGGTTGGCTGATATAATGAAAGGTTTGAAACCATTCTTTAGCATTAGATAGACCTGAATTCAAATCCTAGTTTTGCAACTGTTTTTGCTGTGTGACCTTGGGCCAGTTGCTTTAGGTTTGCTGAGTTGAGTGTCCTCATCTATAAGATAGGGAGAAAATACTTTGTAGGGTTGCTGTGAGAATTAAATGAAATGCTGGGGGGAGGCTCCTAACGTGCTGGATGAGTAGCCTTCTCTTGATACCTTGAGGCCTGAGTTTTGGGCCAGGAAGTGTATTGCTCGGGACAGAAAGAGCCAAGGAAACTGAGGAGGAAATGGGTTGGAGAAGCAGCAAGGCCTCAGAGCTTACTTATTTTTATTGATTTTTAAAAATTGATTTGAGAGAGAGAGGCAGAGAGAGAGAGAGACAGCGATATGGAGAGGAACATTGATTGGCCGCTTCCTGCATGCGCCCTGACCGGGAATTAAACCCGCAACCTTATGGTGTACGGATGACTCTCCAACCAACTGAGCCACCTGGCCTCAGAGCTTACCTTTTTGACAGGCAGAGGGTTGGGAATATCTTTATAGTGACTGGTGCTCTTGTGAAGTGAGGCTGTTTGTTTTTTTAAATCAGAGAGGAATTTGGAGAAGGGAGCAGGGATCCCTACTACGTGGTAGCTGCCATCAGGAGGCCTGGTCTTGGTTTGTTTGCCCTCTCTCAATGACCCCCAGTCGAGAGAGCCTTGGTATCAGACTCCAGTCCCTTGGGAAGTCGATGCTGGAGTGGACAAAGAGATTTGCTATGAGGATTAGCAATGCCAGGAGGTGGCCCTGTGCTTAACCATGGCGGTCATTTATTAACCACTGACCATGTGTCAGGGACGTGCTTACATTTATTGTGTACCATTTTACAGGCGATAAAGTTGAGGGTCAGAGTGATTGAGCAACTTATCTAGGGTCACACAGCCGGTCATTTTAGAGCTGGGATACAGCAGGAGCCTTCTCTTTGGATGCTGTTCGTTGGGCTCCTCAGGCTCTGAAGAGCCCTGCCCCTTGCCAGCGGATGATGCTCACCTCGAGGCTCTGATTCTCTCTGGGCAGAGTGTGTTTGATGTCCTGGATGGGGAGGAGATGCGGCGAGCTCGGACCCGCGCCAATCCCTACGAGATGATCCGAGGAGTCTTCTTCCTGAACAGGTTTGCTGACTTTTCCCTCCCCTCCCCTGACCTGACCCTCCGCCTTTTCTTTGAACTTCAGCTTTCCGTGTCTGGTACTGAGTTGAGCTCTGTCTGTCTTTGTTGCAGGGCGGCAATGAAGATGGCCAATATGGATTTTGTGTTTGATCGCATTTTTACAAATCCACGGGACTCTTATGGGGTGAGAACAAGTTTCTGCTTCTGAATTCATAGTGTTAAATGGGCTTAAGCTTCAGTGGCTCAGAAATTGCCATTTGTGCAATGTAATTATAGCTGCTATGTGTTAGAGTTGCATTTATGTTAGAGATGCATTTTATGTTAGATATTTTGCTTTGAGCTCTTGAGAAAGGGCCCCACAGTGTGTCCCTGTGGTCCTAAGAGTGTCCCAAAAAGCATTGTCTCTAGGGCTGCAGGCCCAAAGGCCCAGCCCCCGATGCTGCAGGTCCTGTTGTGCACTCCCAGAGGAGGTGGGCAGGGCTGGAAGCAGTGGAGAAGGGACATTCCTGGGCCAAATCAGCAGCTGTGGCATCTAAAGGCCTGGAGAACAGGGAGATGAGGCCATGAGTTAGAGCATGGGCCCCTACTGCTTTCCGTAAGCATGTATTTATCCAGCCCCTATTTGTGCCAGGCACAGTGCTAGGCACTAGGAATATAATTTTGAATGAGATAGATGTGATCCCTTTCCCCATGGCGCTTTTAGGTTCTGGACATTCTGGTGGAGTTGAGAGCTGGTAGGGGTGTAGGACTGGGATTTTGTAAAGCCTTTCTGTGCTCATGACGTGTGGAGACCAGTTGCCACCAGGGGCTTTAGCATGCCTTTTTACCATGGATGAGGTAGAGTAGAACTTACAGTGAGTTTATTTCCCAATTTGGAATTGTGACATCATCTGATTTGGGTGGTGTTTCTGGTATGAGAGGAGAGTACTCTGGGAAATATTTGAGAGTTGAATGACATGTGGGCATCCTATCCTTCCACTGGTCCATTTAAAATCAGCATGTCATGCTGTGTTGTTCAGTGAGGCTGGCAGGGAGTGTACCACTTCCATTGCAGGAGTTGTCACTTAAATACACGCCTTCTTTGGGTCTCAGCTGCCTCATCTCTGAAATTAGCCCTGCTAACCTGCAAGAGGGCCAGGGTAGGACCAAACGGCTCTTAAGAGTTGTGCCAGCCCTACCTTGTTTGGCTCAGTGGGAAGAGCATCGGTCTGCGGACTAAGGGGTCCCAGGTTCGATTCCGGTCAAGGGCATGTACCTTGGTTGCAGGCACATCCCCAGTAGGGGGTGTACAGGAGGCAGCTGACCGGTGTTTCTCTCTCATTGATGTTTCTAACTCTCTATCCCTCTACCTTTCTCTCTGTAAAAAAATCAATAAAATATATATTTTTTAAAAAAGAGTTGTCCAGCTCTCAGATCTGTGAGTTCTGATGTGGCCACTTTCCCTTCCTGCCTCTTGGAACAAGCTTTGTGTGGGATCATACTTATCAGGCTTTGGCCCTTCTCAAGAAATGGTAAAGCAAGATGATTTTCTACTCTGCTGCATCTCATTTCTCTGAACACAGACCCTCCATGATGACAGAGAAAAAATAAAGGAAATTTCATTTTAGCGTTACTGTCAGGGTTTCAAAGCATTTTTACCCAGTTCTAGAAAGTTAGTTCTCTTTGCCTGTTTCTGCTTCACTCACCCTCCTTCCATTAGGCCTTCTGACTATCCAGTCACCGAAAAAACTTCCTTTCCAAGTTCTTAATGTTTCAGCTCCACCTACTTCACTGCTTTCTCTGCTGGCAAAACTGGCATTTAGACCCCTCCAGCCTTTAGTCATTTCTCTCTCCCCTGTCTCCCTCCCCATTTCCTAGTACCAGCAGGCAGCACAAAGGGGCTCTTGGAATTAGTATCTTGAGAAAATTAGGTTGATATAATGTTGATTTAATTTTCTGAGTTCCAAATGATTTTAAACCCCTGCCTAGCAGAAGAGCTCTGTCAAGTTGATGGGAAGTCACAGCATCATTTGGGGCTTTTGAATGAAAACGCCTCCAGCAGCTAGTGTCTGGTTGTTGTCTTTTGCTGTCAGGAAAATGAAGAAGGCATCAGGTTGTACCATTCAGGTAGAGGGGTGGAGATGTTAGTTACATAGGAAAAGGCAGCCGAGTCTGTAACGCTTGAGGCAGCTTCTTGACCTGAATTGATTGTTAGTGGCCATGGAGAATTCCCCTTTCTGAGATGTTTCTCTGCATTCCACTATAAAAGGTGATTTCTCTCTAGCCTCTAGAGTTTTCTTCTCTCTTTTGCTCTCTGTTTTCCCCTGAGGACCAGAGTGACAGCCAAGGCCAGCAGGCTTAGCATGTTTTTCAGGTGAGCAGAAATGTGCTAGAGCAGCTCCCAGGAGAGATGGGAGTGGCTGAAGCCCTGGGCACACGCCAGGTTTGCTAGGGTCTCTAGCTCTTGGATCAGGCTGGCTGTAGAATACGAGCGTGGATGCAGAACTTGAAGCTTGGGATGGGGTGGAGAGGTTAGAGGTGGAAAGTGGGAGGGGAACACGACTCAGGTTTTCCCATGTGCTTCTGGTTCTTCAGGTTGTGGTAAAAGTTGAAAAGAGACTAGGGTAGGGAAATCAAGAAATTGTAAGCAAGAATTGGAAGAGACTAAGGAAAGAAGGGAATTTAGATTCTTTGGGTATCTGGAAGTCTTAATATAAACCATTAGAGGTCCGGTGCATGAAATTCGTGCACTGGGGGGGGGGGGGGATATCTAAGCCCGGCCTGCGTCCTCTCCCAGTCCGGGAGCCCTCAAGGGATGTCTGACTGCTGCGGAGGCGGGAGAGGTTCCCGCCACCGCTACTGTGCTCCCCAGCTGTAAGCCTGGCTTCAGGCTGAGCATCTGTCCCCTGGTGGTCAGTGCGTATCATAGCGACTGGTCATTCCACCTTTTGGTCAATTTGCATATTAGCCTTTTATTATATAGGGCTAGAGGCCTGGTGCACGAAATTTGTGCATGGCTGGGGCAGGGCGTCCCTCAGCCCAGCCTGCACCCTCTCCAATCCGGGACCTCTTGGGGGATGTCTGACTGCTGGTTTAGGCCCGATCGATCCTGGGGATCGGGCCTAAACTGGCAGTTGGACATCCCTCTCACAATCCAGGACAGCTGGCTCCTAACTGCTCGCCTGCCTGCCTGGTCGCCCCTTACTGGCCCCCCTGCCAGCCTGATCACCCCTAACCGCCTCTGCCTGCCAACCTGATTGCCCCTAACTGCCCCCCCAACCCCGCTGGCCTGGTCGCTCCCAACTGTCCCCCGCCAACCTGGTCTCCCCCAAATGCCCCCCCCCCCCATGGCCTGGTTGCTCCTAATTGTCATCCCCCACCGCCAGCATGGTCCTCCCTTACTGGCCACCCCCCCCCCCCACCAGCCTGGTTACCCCTAACTGCTACCCCGCCAGCCTGGTTGCCCCTTACTGTCCCCCCTGCTGGCCTGGTCGCCCCACACAACCTGCTGTTTAGTCATTTGGTCATCCCTTACTAACCTCCCTGCTGGCCTAGTCGCCCCACGCAGCCTGCTTGTTCAGTCGTTTGGGCGTCTCTCACTAACCCCCCTGCCGTCGTGGTCACCCCATGCAGCCTGCTGTTCAGTCGTTTGGTTGTCCCTCACTAACCCCTCTGCCAGCCTGGTCACCCCACTCAGCCTGTTCGGTCCTCCATTTGGTTGTTTCGGATGTGACGGCCCCTGGCTCTTATATATATCTATCTTTATGTTAGAAATTTGTGTGCCTGGGGATATTGTTGAAGTAAGAAAACATGTTTTGAAGTGTAACAAGAGACAAAAACTGAATGTGGATCCTTAAGTTTCTGTGCCGTCTTAGAGGAAATTAGCATGTACAAAGTGCCCACTGAGGCATTGGGAAGAGAAAGAGATGGAAAAGGACAAAGTTCTGACTCCATGATAGTTGATCTAGCTGAATTGATAACTTAGGTTTGTTTAGTATTTTACAGTTTATAAGGTTTTTGATAGGTGGTAATTTATTTAACCCTGCAACGCTCTTAGGAAATAACCTACAGCCCTGGCCTGGTGGCTCAGTTAGTTGGCGCATCGTCCCATACACCAAAAGGTTGCGGATTTGATTCCTAGTCAGGGCACATACCTACGTTGCAGGTTCAATCTCCAATTAGGACATGTACAGTAGGCAGCCGATCAGTGTTTCTTTCATCTGTGTTTCTCTCTCTCTCACTCTCTTTCTCAAATCAATAAAAACATCCTTGGATGAGGATTAAAAAAAAAAAGGAGAAATAACCTATATTAGTTCCAGTTTATAGTTGAGGAAGCTTGAGCTTAAAGACATAAATTGTGTGCTTGCCATTGACTGCACAGCCAGTAGGTGGAAGAGGCGAGAACCCCAGCTGTCCTTTCTGTGGAAAGATCTGGCTGTGGCCTGTGAGGGCCACATGTCTTGAAATCACAAAATGAGATCATATTTATGTCCTTGTTTTGGAGGTGAGATGCTTTTATTGATTCATTCCTCTTCCTTCCCCTAGTTTTCCTTTGGGCCAGTGGCTCATTGGAGAGGCTGGAGCCTGGGCTGGGGGCTAGGGCAACACCCCGCAGCGAGGAACATTAGTTTCCCACTTTCCAGTCTGTGCAGGCCTTCAACTTGTAACCCCTGCCTCATTACTACCTCGCTGTCAGGAAAGTGCTAAAATAATGTTCTTGGCAAATGCCATTTGGCCTTTTTTGTGTGCAAATAAATAAAATCCAAATATATAAACAATTGATAGCTCAGGAACAAAGAGTGGTGGGGGAGGAGAGAAAGCATTGATGCATCCCAGCATGCCTGCGTGGGCTTGTGACAATGTTTATTTTTAGCTCAAGCTATTTTTTCCAAAAACTTTTTTTCACTGTTTTGATAAAGCTAGATAGCCATCCTCAGAGGGAAGGCCCTTGTCACCTAGAAATGGACTGGGTTGTGCACATTAGTTTTCTATTTCTCTCTTATAACTTTCCCCTAAAGCTTTCTGGTCTGGATCTAGCAGTTGCAGAGCTCTGGACAAGCACCCAGCCATGGCAGCTTATAGAGAGCAAAGGCTGAGCTGCCTGAGCCCCTCCCTGCTGATGGTCATCAGTGTCCTCCTGCCACCCACTCTAGAGCTCAGCCTCTTGTCACTGGTATAGATGGTACCTCCTCTCTGCTGTGGAGGGTCTGGGCAAGTAGAATTCACCATCTAGGGCCCAGGTGTCTAAAGGGAAGTGTAAACACACAATACAGGTCCATGCTTCGTTCAGCATGAATTTTATTTATTTATTTTCTTAATATATTTTTATTGATTTCAGAGAGTAAGGGAGAGGGAGAGAGAGATAGAAACATCAATGATGAGAGAGAATCATTGATTGGCTGCCTCCTCCATGCCCCCAACTGGGGATAGAGCCCACAACCTGGGACCCTTCAGTCCACAGGCCAATGCTCTATCCACTCACTGAAACC
The DNA here is from genome assembly GCF_963259705.1 of Myotis daubentonii. Taxonomy (NCBI): domain Eukaryota; kingdom Metazoa; phylum Chordata; class Mammalia; order Chiroptera; family Vespertilionidae; genus Myotis; species Myotis daubentonii. The sequence continues at coordinate 91,282,072 of NC_081845.1, read as the reverse complement.
AGCTAGGGCTCAGGATGAATTTTATATTAATAAGAGTTAAAGCTACTCAGGTGGCCAAAATTATAATCCAATGCAAATTCAAATGATTATTGTAATATAGATATTCCTGAGGTGGGTGGGTGCTCCGAGGGCTGCCTGGAAGCTGCACACTGGTGTCTCCTTTTCTCTCTTTTGTCAACTCCCAGCTGTGCACTGTCCCAGGCCTCCGGCTAGCAGAGGGGCAAAGGCAGGAGAAGAAAGGGATGTAGAGAAGGAGAAAGGGGTGTAGACTAAATGCACTGTGGTATTTTGCATTGGATCCTGGAACAGAACAAGGACTCTAGTGAAATCGGAATCCTGCCTGGAGCTTAGTGAATAGCAGTGTACATGTTGGCTTCTTAGTTTTGACAATGTAAGGTATTAGTAAAACTGGAAACTGGGTGAAGGGTATATGAGAATTCTGTCTTTGCAACTTTTCTGTAAATCTAAAAATATTCCAAAATAAAAAGTTAATTGAAAAAAAGGGAGTGCCGAGGAGGATGGAGAGGGAGCAGGGAAGTGGACACTGTGGTCTGGAGAGATGGGTGCTGTGGCTGAGATGGGGGGGCGGCAGGGCTCCCCACGCTGGGTTGGACAGGAAGACCTGAGTCTAGCAGTCAGGCTGACTGGACTCTGATGAGCTTTGTTGCAGATGGCTGGGAGCAGCACGCTTTGTGACTTTCCCCCCTGTCTGTAATGGGGGGATGTAGCGTCTATTCTGCTCAAGGACTCGTGTAAGGCAGGATATGGTGAAGATGATGAGAAACAAAAAGTGCATACCCAGGTGCCCATTAAGATGTTTTCATTAGGAGTCTGAGCTAAGCCTGGTGGTGTGCAAGGCATCCGGGTATTTTGGGGTGGGGTGATGGTCCCAGACACACTTGCTGGGTGTGTGGCCTGGCGGGGACTCTGCGTTGTGCTTGGGGAAAGGCTGATTTCACTCCCTGCCTTCTCCTTCCTGCCATTGAGCCATCTTTTTCCCCTTCTCCTGTCCTCCCCTGGCCTTTGCAGAGACCACTGGTGAAGGACCGGGAAGCGGAGCTTCTGTACTTTGCTGACGTCTGTGCAGGCCCCGGTGGCTTCTCGGAGTATGTGCTGTGGAGGAAGAAGTGGCACGCGAAGGGCTTCGGCATGACTCTGAAGGGCCCGAATGACTTTAAGCTGGAGGACTTCTACTCGGCCTCCAGTGAACTCTTTGAACCTTATTACGGTAGGGACACAGGAGGGCACTCGGGGCTCTGGGACAGCCCTCTGTGGAGACGTAGGTCAGAAGCAGCTATTACCCACTTGCCATGTTTTCTTTCCCAGGTCTCCCAGTCCATGTCATGAAGGTCTTGGTTCCCCCTAGTCTGTCCCTTTGTGCCTAGGCCTGTGGGGTACAGGTTACACTTGCATCCAGGCCATATGCATTCCTCCTTTCTTCTCTGATGACAGGAGATAATGAAATTGCCTGATCTCTGGCCAAGAACTGGCAGGGTCATTAACATACCAGCCTTGTGTGGGGGTGTGAAAAGTACTGATAACAGACAGCTCAGCTGCCCTTCAGCAGTCCCCTCACCCACCCTGGCTTGATTGTTGTGATTGGCACCAGATCCCAAGTCCTTTTTTAACAGTCCTTAGTAAAAGGACAATATTGGGCCCTGGCCTGTGTAGCTAAGTGGTTAGAGCGTCGACCTGCGGACCAAAGCGTCTTGGGTTCGATTCCCAGTCAAGGGGACGTACCTGGGTTGCAGGTTCAATCACCGGCCCTGGTTGGGGCGCATGCAGGAGGCAACCAGTTGAATGTGTGTCTCTCTTGACCATGTTTCTCTCCCCCACTCCTTCCCACTCTCTGAAAATCAATGGGAAAAGATTCCTTCAAGTGAGGATTAGCCCAAAAAAAGTCAAAATTGGTTCTGAAATGTAGGTGCTTTAAACACAACTTTGGGCTGAGGAGGAAGGCTCTCTGTTCAGTTGATGACTTTTGGCTGGTTAACTCCTTGTCATCTCTGCTTTATTCCATGCAGCAGGGCCCTGTTTCTGCCTCCTGTCCATCACTGTAAGGCAGCTTTGCAGGGGGGTCCTGCGGTGAGCTGCTCCTCACAGGGGCTTTTCTCCTGGAACTCAAGGCCCACTTGGTACCTTTTTCACAGCCGCAGAGAGCTCATGCCCCAGCTCTTGGGATGCACAGGCCCGATGAGGTTAATTGGATCTTGTGTCCTGCAGGCGAGGGTGGGATCGATGGAGATGGAGACATCACCCGCCCAGAGAACATCACTGCTTTTCGGAATTTTGTCCTGGATAACACAGATCGAAAGGGTGTCCACTTTCTGATGGCCGACGGGGTAGGTGACCGTTTTCCAAAGGCTGTGCTTTAGGAGTTTGTCTCCTTAGAGGCTTGAGAATTGCATTTGTTTTGTTTTATTCGCCTTTTAGCTGCCCTCGGAGGTGCTAGCTCACTATTCAGGTAGTAGGGGATTTATGATGTAAGTTTTATTTTTTTGTACATATTTTCAATGACGACTTTGCCAAGGCGGGATGTTTTCGTGGAGGAGGTGGCCCTTCTCAGCTCATTTCTTCAAAGGGTCTAAGTCGGCTGTGAGACACAGCAAAGGAGACGAACTATGCAGAACTAACTGGGAAGCACATTTCCATCATTTGTCACCCAGGCGCTGCTCCTGGCAGAGGCCTGGGGATGGGCTGATAGATGACCACAGAAACAAAGGCAGCAGCTCGGGGGGTGGGGTGGGGGGTGGGGGGGACCCCCTGGAGGCTGCCAGTGGCTGGGCTAAAGTGAATATTCAAGGAGCCTTGTTCCTGGGGCAGCTGCGGGGAGCCCACTGCAGCGTTCCCACCTAGTGGGTGATCGTCTTTCCTGAGTGAGCCACCGCTTGGCCTAGAGGAAGGACAGAGAATGTGGCAGTTGCTCCAGGGTCACATGGCTAGAGTTGAGAGAAAGCTCTGGAGCAAGTTGGGTGGCCTTTCAAGTATTGGCTGTGGGAAGGTGAAGGAATGTGCAGGGTGTCAGCATAGGGTCTGAAAGCATTGTGCACAGCAGGGAACAACATAGACAGGCTGGGGGGTGGGGGGGCTGCTCCGGGTGAGCAGCTGCAGGGGTCTGATAGTGCGTGGGAGGCAGCCGTTGCACTCTGGCAGCTAGAGGGGCAACTCAGGGATTGTCTTTCTGCTTCGGCACTGTAGGCTGGTGACCTGGGCTGGGTTTTTGTTTGTTTTCTTTTTTTTATTTACCCCATAAACAGGCATGCATTTTGAGGAGCATCTATAAATTTGGAATACATTGCTCAACATTTTTTATTTTGGGTCACTTAGCTATTACCTTCCTAGGACTGAGTCAGGGAGACCTGGTCTTGCTGGGGCCAACTTAACAGATGACAGCCTCATTTACTTATTATTATTATTATTATTGTAAAAAACACCTAACTTAAATTGAACAGCTCAGCCATTCTTAAATGTACAGTTCAGTAGGGTTAAATAAATTAACATTGTCCTGAAACAGATCTTCAGAGTGTTTTCATTTTGCAGAATTGAAACTGTGCCCATTAAAGATCTGCCCTATCCCAGGCGCCCAGCCCCTGGCCTCCTTTCCTTGCTCTGAGCTTGGCTCTCTGCTCCCTGCTGGGCTCTCACAGGGAGGGAAACCACTCCAGGAATAGCAAAGTACTTGCATCCTTTAAACAAATACCCTGGCCAGAGATCCTGCCAGCTAGAAGTAGAGGCTTCATGGTCTTGGGACAGGAGAATGGGTTTTGTAAGAAAATCCTTCATCAGCAAAGAAAGAAAGGTCACTGTCTGTCAGAGTTTTGCTGACTTTTCTCCTGTCACCAAATGGGCCTGTCCAGCGGTCAGTACAGAGGCTGAGTGAGCCCAGGCAGAGCATTCACGCCATACGTGCTTCCCAGGCCTCGTCAGACTCACCGAGCTTTCTGTTTCCTGTCCTGCAGTTGGCCTGTGACTAGCCAGTGTTTTGCCTTTGTTCTGTCTTACTCTTCCCTTGGATTCTTAAACGAGTTTTATAATTTTTTGGACCATCTTCTTGGAAAAGTAGAGTTGGTTCCACCCTCTGGAAATGGCACTGGTCCAGTCGTCAGGCCTGGGTCCTATTTGTAATGAGCCATGTGACCGGGCCAAAGTAATTCAAATGCCGAGCTGTGTCTCTCTCAGTCAGGTGGTGGAGAGCAATGAAAACACTTGAAGAAATGAAGATGAGGTAGGGATGCCTTTCAGTCTTCATCACTCTGGTTCCCACCCCGATCCTTGTGCTCCATTTCAGGGCTTCTCCGTGGAGGGCCAGGAGAACCTGCAGGAGATCCTCAGCAAGCAGCTGCTGCTCTGCCAGTTCCTCATGGCGCTTTCTGTTGTCCGGACAGGTGACACTCCTCTGCTGTCTCCCCACCCCGGCACCCAGTAGAGGCCCTGCTGGAGAAGAGCATGCATAAGAGTTGGCTTGGAAGTTAAAAAAAGTTCTATGTCAGGTGACAGGTAGCTGAATGAGGAATTTAGGGAAGAAAGTGCTCTAGAATCCTCCAAGTCCCCTCTAAAGCTCAGTCTCCCTCTTAAGTTGCCTCTGACTTTTAATGGACCCAGTTTCCAAGTCCCTGACTTGGTCATATTTACTCCCTGAGATTACCTCACCCACCTCCTGGACTAGAACCACTGACTGCTCTTGGTGTTTTCTCTGTAATCCAGGAGGTCACTTCATCTGTAAAACCTTCGACCTGTTCACACCATTCAGCGTGGGGCTTATCTACCTGCTGTACTGCTGCTTTGAACGAGTATGTCTCTTTAAGCCGATTACCAGCCGTCCTGCCAACTCAGAGAGGTGAGGTTTTCCTCTCCATTTTCATCAGACTAGTTGGCTAAATGTCAGAACACAAGACCTGGTACATCTCTCTGGCATGGCCACTCAAGCTACATTAAAAGCCTTGGCTTTAAAGAAGTGATTAGAGTCAAGGGCGGTCAGGATTTGGATCTTACCGGCCCTGTGATATGCCAGTCAGCCTCTGCCTCCTTCTCCACAGCCTGTTCACCAGCCTTATGTGGGGGATCCTTGGCTTGCCCAGGAGGGAGGAGGTGGTCAGTAGAAGGAAACCTGGAGAGACATGGGTTGGGTCAGGGCAGGGGGGTCACCAGCCAGGAGCACTGTTGGCATCCCAGGTGGGACACAGTGCCCATGCACAATATGAGAGATGTGGCCAATCTGAATTGTTGGTGGCTTGTTAAAAATCAATTAGAGAGTCTAATTGATGAGTCTGTTAAGTTCAACCCCTCCAGCCTGGCAGAGGGCAGTTGGGAACCACTGTCATAAAGAGTAGGAAATACAGCCCAACAGAAAAAGGAAGAACTTGAGGTGAACTTTTGCAGCACAGAGTCTGTGCTGTTCTTTGTGCAATAGACTTAAGGCTGTTGAGCTTCATGACTCAGCAAGGGGCTTGGAGAGGAGGAAGATTGGCAGGGAGGCGCTTGCTCAGTGGAGTGACAGGGTTTCTCCTGCCAGGTATGTGGTGTGCAAGGGCCTGAAGGTGGGCATAGATGACGTGCGCGAGTACCTCTTCTCAGTCAATATTAAACTCAACCAGCTGCGGAACACCGATTCCGATGTCAACCTTGTGGTTCCCTTGGAGGTGATCAAGGGAGACCATGAATTTACCGACTACATGATACGGTCCAATGAAAGGTAAGCAAAACAGGTGTTTTTTGCTGGTACCACCAGGAAGATCAGAGAATGAAGGACTAAAATGATTGGCTCTTGGTATCATTTTGTCAACCCTGAAAAATGGGTAACTGGGATTGGTCTGCTTGTTCTAGGCTCCCTAGGACTTAAGAATACCTTGGGGACCCTCATCCTGCTCCCGTGCCCTGTCAAAAGGGTGGCTGGTGGGAGCCTGGCTGCCATAGCCATGCCCATGGGAGCCTGATGGTATGGTAGTGAAATCTAACAGAGAGCAGCTCTGTGTCCCTGAGGCAGCAGTAATTTCCCTTTAATTGCTTCTGTTTGTAAAAGGCCATCATGGTTACTGCCTTGTTGGAGGCAGGAGGAGGCTGGAACCTAAGTTACAACAGGCTTTGGAGGTTCTGGTACCAAAGTTTTTGCCAGTTCATGAGTTCCCCAGATGGGTGATCTGAATGCTGGTGTTTTTTGTTTTTAACCTTGTTTACTTATTTTCCTCCATCTCATTAGTGGTAATAATGTAAAGTTGTGACAGTTGGCTCAGTTTTCTAGGTGGCAAGCATTAGAAAAAAGTTTTTTGAAGTAGCTTGGAGAGTTATATAGCAGCAATGAGTCAGTAGTAGTTTCTTGGGGGGAGGGCAAATAGGGTAATTTTATCCATTTACCTGTTAATGGACATTTAGATTGTTTCCACATCTTGGCTGTTGTGAATAGTGCTATGGTGAACATGGGGTGCTGATACCTTTTCAGTATCCTGGTTTCAATTCTTTTGGAGAAATACCAAAAGTGGAATTGCTGGATCTTAATGGTAATTCTGTTCTTTTCTTGCCTCATTGCACTTACTGGCTCATCCAGTATGATGATGAAGTGATGAGAACAGATATCCTACCCTTGTTCTTGATTTTAAGTGTAAAATGTTTAACCATTAAGTATGATGTTAGCTTAGGTTTTTTGTAGTTGCCTTTGATCAGATTGTCCAAGTTTTCTTCTATTCTTTGTCTGTTGAAGTTTTTATCATGAATAGATGTTTGTCAGATATTTTTTATGTATCTATAGAAATTATTTTTTCTTTCATTTACAGTGAATTACATTGGCGATTTTCAGATGGCAAACAAATCTTGCATTTATTTTATTTTATTTTAAAAATACATTCTTACTAATTTCAGAGAGGAAAGGAGAGGGGGAGAGAGATGGAAGCATCAATGATGAGAGAGAATCATTGATCGGCTGCCTCCTGCACGCCCCACACTGGGGATCGAGCCCGCAACCCGAGCAAATGGCCTGACCGGGAATCGAACCATGACTTCCTGCTTCATAGGTTGATGCTCAACCACTGAGCCACGCTAGCCGCGCCAATTCTTGCATTTTTGCATAAACTCGAGTTGGTCAGATAATGCTACATTTGATTTACTAATTTTTTTATTAATGATTTTTGTGTCTATGTTTATAAAGGATATCAGTCTCTAAATCTGTATTCTTTTGACGTTCTTAAGTGGTTTATATATGTATATTTAAGTGAAATAAATTTCTCTTTATACTATTATTAATACATAAATATATTAAAAGAAAAAGAGTCTAAAATCAAAGTAGCTAGAAAAAGAAGAGCAAATTAAGCCCAAAAAGTAAGAAGAATAAAGGAATTAATAATTTTCTTTTATTTATTCTATTTAATTAATCACTTATGTATAGCATTTAAATGTAACCATATTAAAATTTCTTTTAAGGACTGCTTAGCTCCCACATTTTGGTATGTTATCTTTTTTCATCATTGTACAGTTCAAAATATTTTTAAAATTTCCCTTGTTATTTGATATATGGATTATGAGATACGTGAAATTTAATATCTATAGATATTTTGGGATTTCCAAGTTACCTATTAGATTTTGTCCCATTATACTCAGAATATACTCAATATGGTTTTCATCCTTTGAAATTTATTGAGGCTTTTTTTATGGCCTATCATATTATCTGTCTTAGTGAATATTCCATCTGCTGTTGTTGAGTATAGTGTTTTTTGAATGTTAATTTGGTCAAGTTGGTTCATAGTGATTTTCAAATCTACATCTTAAACTGATATTTCACTTCTTATTCTGTCACTAGCTTAAAGAGGGCTGTTAAAGTCTTCAGTTATGATTGTTCAATTATGATTTGTCTATTTCTTTTTTAAAAAAATATATATTTTATTGATTTTTAAAAAAATTTTTTTTTAAATATACATATTTTATTGATTTTTTACAGAGAGGAAGGGAGAGAGAGATAGAGAGTCAGAAACATCGATGGGAGAGAAACATTGATCAGCCGCCTCCTGCACATGTCCCACTGGGGATGTGCCCGCAACCCAGGTACATGCCCTTGACTGGAATCAAACCCGGGACCCTTCAGTCCGCAGGCTGACGCTCTATCCACTGAGCCAAACCGGTTTCGGCTATTTTATTGATTTTTTACAGAGAGGAAGGGAGAGGGAGAGGAATAGAGAGTTAGAAACATCGATAAGAGAGAAACATCGATTTGGCTGCCTCTTGCACACTCCCTATTGGGGATGTGCCTGCAACCAAGGTACATGCCCTTGACCGGAATTGAACCTGGGACCCTTCAGTCCGCAGGCTGACGCTCTATCCACTGAGCCAGACCGGTTAGGGCTGATTTGTCTATTTCTTTAGTTTTGCTAGTTTTTGCTTCATATATTTGGGATCTTTGTTATTAGTAGGCACATGCACACTTAAGATTATTCTGTCTTAATAAATTAACCTCTTGTCATTATGAAATGTCCTTCTTTATTTGTAGTATACTCTTGGTTTTGAAGTCTACTTTATGATATCAGTAGAGCCACATCAGCTTTCTTTTGCTCAGTATTTCCATGGTTCATCTTTTTATGTTCTTTTATTTTCAGCTTGTCTTTGTGTTTGTAAATAACATATGGTTGAGTCTTACCTTTTTGTCCATTGTGACGGTTTCTACCTTTTAAAGGGTGTTTAGTACATTTCAGGGACTGTAATCGTTGCTTTGTTTGGGTTTAAACCCTCTGTCTTGGTTGATTCCTGTTTATCCTGCCTTTTACTTGTTTCTCTGTTCCTTCCTTCCTTTTTGGGGGAGTGAATTCAGTATTTTTTTTGGTAGTAATTCTTTTTATCTCCTTGGATTTTTTCTTTTTATGCCTTTTGTGTGTAATGTTTTAGTTGTTAACTCTAGAGATCACAGTGTGCATCTTTAATTTATCATAGTTTATCTTCAAAAAGTATTCTGCTTCATGAACAATGTAAGAACCATACCACAGTAAACATGCATTTACAGTTTTCCTTCCTTTGTGCTTTGGTTTTATAGAAAACCATATTTTACATTGCCATTATTTTTTAAAACAGTATATAATCTTTTAAAGAGATTTAAAGATAACACGGCTCTTATATTTGTACATCTAATTATTTTTAAAGGTTCCTTGATATTTACTAACATATTTACCCATTCTGGTGCTCTTCATTCCTTCCTGCAGAACCAGGTTTCTATTTGGAATCGTTTTTTTTCACCCTAAAGAAGTTCTTTTAGTCTATTTTTTTTTTTTTTTGTATTGTTGTTATTAATCCTCACCCGCAGATACTTTTCCATTTATTTTTTAGAGAGTGGAAGAGAGAGAGAAAGACAGAGAGAAACATCAGTGTGAGAGAAACACATCGATTGGTTGTCTCCTGCATGCGCCCCGACCAGGGCCCAGGCCGGGCTGGAGAGGAGCCTTTTAGTCTGTTTTTGTAGAATGGGTCTGCTGGAGACTAATTCCTTCAGCTTTTGTCTTTGGATGTTTGATTTCCCTTTCACTTTTTGAGGATATTTTCATTAGATACAGATTTCAAAGTTGGCAATGTTTCCCCCCCAGCGCTTTAAAGATACTGTTCTCTGCTTTCCTTGTCTTCTGATGAGAAGTCAGCCATTTTTCTTACCATTGTTTGCCTGTATGCCAGTGTCCTTTCTCTTCTGATTGCTTTCATGATGAACTTTGTTTCCAGCATGCTGACCATGATGTGATTATATGTGTTGTGTGTTTTTTGTATGGATTCTGCTTAGGGTTTTTACCTTGGGTCTATAGATTGATTTCATTTATCAATTTGGAGAAATTCTTAGCTATTAACTTGTTAATATTTTTGTCCTATTCTTTCCTCTCCTCTGAGATTTCAGTTAATATTTATGTTAAACTGCTTGTTATTGTCCACAGAGCTATTATAGTTTTCACTTTTCTATCTTTTTATGTTTCAGTTTGAGTTTCTGTCTTCCCTCATGCGCACTGATTCTTTCCTCTACAGTGTTCAGTCTGCTGATGAGCCCATCAAAATCATTCTTTATCTCTAATATATATTTCATGTCTGTTATTATTATTTTTTTTTTTTTTGCTTTTCTTCATATCCTCACTCAAGGATATGTGTATTGATTTAGAGAGAGGAAGGGGGAAAGAGAGAGAGAGAGAAAGAAAAAGAGAGAGAAACATCAATTAGTTGCCTCCTGTATGCTCCACAACTGAGGGATTGAATGTGCCCTGACCTGGAATTAAACCCGCAACCTTTAGATGTACGGGACAACGCTCCAACCAACTGAGCGACCTGTCCAGGCCTTATTTCCTTTTTAAAAATATAGTTTCTATATTTCTGCTGATATTCTCCATCTTCTTATTAATGTTATATACCTTTCTCAGTAGATCTTTTTGACATGGTTTTCAGTTATTTTAAAGGCCCTGTCTGGTAATTTCAACATTTGAACCATCTCTGGGCCTTGTTCTATTGAACTGTTTTCCCTCTTGCCAATGGGTCAGACTTTCTGGCTTTATCACGTCTCATACTTTTTTTTTAAATGTCAGAAAGTGTATGTAAAAGAACAGTGGAGACTAGAGTAGAAAGGGCAGCTGTTAGTGTAGGTGGGTTGAGTCAGTCTGTAAACTGGGTCTGGGCTTTGTTGTTGCTTTAGAATCAGTTCACCACTTTCACGTTAGTAAGGATGGGATCAAAACCTTGCTTTTAGCAGGACTTGGGGTTTGATTGTGTGAAGGGTTGAACTCATTTCTCCCATGTAACTGTATTTTGGCGTGCGGTTGAGGGGTTTCTCTTTAACTCTCTAGCCCCTCCCCCAAATATAGGTGGTTAATGTTCCTGCTAAACGTCTCTGTCCTGATGTCTTTTGGCTATCTCTTGGTAATCCTCTGAGATCAAGATTTTTTTTTCTTCTAGCCACTGTAGTCTGCAGATCAAAGCTCTGGCCAAAATCCATGCCTTTGTTCAAGACACGTGAGTCCTGCCCCCTTTACAGGATTCATCTACTCCAAGGGAAGAGCTCTCGGTTTTGCTCCTCCCCCTGAGCTCTTTGTTTATTTCATTTCAACAAACGTTTAAAAATATGTGCTCTTTTATCTCCTCCTCTACTGTGGCCTGTGGAGGATGCCAGAGAAGCATCTGGCATGAACTTGTCCTCAGAGACTTTATGATGTCTTTGGGAAGGTGAGAGCATCCTAGGAAAAGGATGCAGGAGAAGTTATTAACAGTGTATCAGAGGGTGTAGAATACATAACTCAGGAGACCCAGAATAAAGAGTGGTCAGAGAGGAAAGGTGGGCTGGTTAGGGAAGACCTCTGGCAGGGGCAAGCATACGCTGATTCGGCTTTCTGAGGCCTAGTCATGTCCACTGGGATGGGCTCACTGGCCTGTGTGAGCAGAGGAGGAGCCAGAGTGTGGCGCTGGTCACTGGAGGAAGGGTGTGAGGGACCCTGGCAGCCAGAGGTCAGGAGGGTGGCCTCCTCCTTTCCCTTCGTGGTGCTAAGGGGAGGTCGTCCATTTTGCACATCTGAGCTCCCATCTGCAAGAGGCAGAGCCACGTGAGTGTGACAGGCATCTGGGCTGACGGCAGCGTGGCCTCCGTGCGTGTGCACGTCCGTTCATGGGCTCCTCTCTGGGCTTCTGAGGGGCGCACAGGAGGCACACCTGTACCTCACGCAGTTCCAATCACTTGCTGGCTTCATTTTCCCAGGACCCTGAGTGAGCCTCGGCAGGCAGAGATCCGGAAACAGTGCCTCCGTCTTTGGGGGGTGAGCATCTTGACCCCAGTCCCCAGGGGGGTGCTCCAGGGCAGGGAAGCTATAAAGAAGAATAGGTTTGATTCCCAATCGCCCCATGAAAATGTCTGCCTACCCTCACAGCATTCCAGAGCTGGCAGTCTCAGCATTGCTGGGTGTTACCTCCTTGGGCCTGTCACTGCCAGTTGGGCCCTACAGCTGGGTCATAAAGGACAAAGGTGGTGTGTGAACAGGCCTCATTTTGCCGCTGGTGGCTCTGTGTAGCAACCGTGGCCATAGCCCCAGAGAAAGGGAAGTGGCACGTGGGGTGTGCGACCACTGGGCCTGAAAGGGAGCGGTGACTGCATTACCCACCTCCGCCCCTTCTTTCTAGCCTCCTGTGCTACATGCCGTCTGCTCTTCCCCAGTCTGACCTACACCCTCACTCACGTCGACTAACACAGGCTTGGTCAAAAGTCCATTTGAAAACCAAAGCTCTCTGCTGCCTGTTTTCAGATCCCGGACCAGGCTCGTGTGGCTCCTTCCTCCTCGGACCCGAAGTCTAAGTTCTTTGAGCTGATCCAGGTAAGTTTGGTGTCTGATGAAAATAAAGTCAGAGAGGCCTGACTCCAGATGTGGGAGGTCTCACTGAGACCCCAGATGCCTGGCTTCCAGAGGGCTGTGCAGGCACCACTGGCTCCGGGGGGCTGGGATGAGTGGGAACCTGGGGTGTAGTGTGTTGAGTCCCCGAAAACCCATCAGGCTCCCTGAAGATTCTTGTCCTGAGATATGTTGTGCTCAGCATTCCTGCCGACCAGGCGATGGTGCTGGCAAATATAGGGTCCCGTGAGATTTGCCTGCAGAGGAGAAATGAATTATGGGTTGAACTGGGGCAGGGGAGCTGGGCAGAGGGCGGAGGGGCTGCCAGGAGAGCTCTGTAATGGGTCTGGCCTAACTCTAGGCTCCCTGTCCTGTTTCTGATGATCTGGTCCTTGGAATTCTGCCTTTTTTTCTACCACCCGCCTTCCAGCTCTTCCCTGGGTTTCATTTGAATCTGGCCCAGGTCATGGGCCATTGCGCTGGTTTCGAGAATGAGGTTGAAGATGGCCTCAAAAGAATAGCATGTGTCCGTTTTTCTGAATGGGCCAGAGAGATCACTTATTTGCTCTCAAATTGAATGCTGGCAAGTCCTTGCCTTCAGCTTTATTGAAAGGGTGACTTTTATATTCTGGTGACGTTTCCTTATAGCTCAGGTAAACCCATCTGTACTTGGAGACTTGGTGTGGTTTCCTTCCCCAGCCTCCCCTAACCGGTCCTAAAGGAACACTCCAGGCAGATGGAATCGCAGTTAGTGCTTGGTTAGGGAGAGCTGGGGTGGAAGGGATGTTTCAGGGAGCATGTGCTTCCTGCCCCTCACCTTCCCAGCCTGCCCCACTCCTGTACAGGCACCCACATCCGTACTGAGCGCCTGTCCCTTCCCCCAACCCAGCCGTGTTTTCTCTGACCCGGGGCTGCAGGGCACTGAGATCGACATCTTCAGCTATAAGCCCACGCTGCTCACCTCCAAAACCTTGGAGAAGATCCGCCCAGTGCTCGACTACCGCTGCATGGTGTCTGGCAGTGAGCAGAAGTTCCTCCTGGGCCTGGGGGTAAGTGCAGCGGGCTTCCTGCCCAGCGAGGGCAGGGACTTGCCTCTGGGAATCTGGACAGCTGCCCGCCACTCAGTGCATGTTCTCTTGGTACCAAGGAACTTGGGCTTTAACCCAGGGAAGCTAGTTCATGAAACTTCACTTCCTTTTTTCCTGAGTTAGCTGTTTTCATTCATTCTTTCATTTATGTATGTATTTGCTTACTCATCTCTGCATTGCTAATGGGAACACTGCCTCTTGCCTTGTCATATGAAGCTTCCTGAGCTAGTAGGATGGTCAGCAGGCCCATCTGGCTTGAGCCTATGTAATTCTTACTTTTTTTGTGTTTATCTTCACCTGAGGATATTTTTCCATTGATTTTTAGAGAGAGTGGGAGGGAGGAGGAAAGACAGAAACATCCATGAGAGAGACACATCAATTGTTTGCCTTCTACAAACCCTGACCAGGGCTGGGCATCGAGCCTACAACCAGAGTATGTGCCCTTGACCGGAATCGAACCCAGGACCCTTCAGTCCACGGGCCGATGCTTTATCCATTGAGCCAAACTGGCCAGGGCTATGTAGTTGTTTCTTTGCAACACCACCACCACCCCATGTCATCTCTTTTTGCAAAGACACTACCTGGACTTACCTGGGGCCTTGGATTTCCCTCAGGTGTGAGCAGGGAAATCTATGGTGAGCTGAGGGAAATCTTTGGCAGTTCTGTATGTTACTTGATGGGTCAAGTCATCCTTGCTTTCTTTCCACTCCGACTTATCTTTCTATATAATTTTCTCTCTCCTTCCTCACTTACTTTCTCTATGTCCTCTCACACTTTACCTTTTTTTCTGTTACTTTCTTTTCTCCCCTCTGCTGTCTGGACCCTTTACCAAACCCACCTCAGACATATACACTAAGCCAGATCTTTCTTGAGGGTCACTAATCATGGACTTAGGCCTTTTGAATGGTGCCCTGGGTCTGTTCCCTACACCAGTACTGAGGCTGTGGAGGACGACACAATGTCTTATCACTGAAGTACAACCCACTGATCTAGACATTTTCTTCTGACATCAGCTGTAGCCACCAACTAAAAGCCCTTTTAGAACCGATCCTCTCATCCTTCAATCTCCGTGGTTGCCTGACCCAGCCCTTTCTCTCTACCCGTAGAAGTCACAGATCTACACGTGGGACGGCCGCCAGTCAGACCGCTGGGTCAAGCTGGACCTGAAGACAGAGCTGCCCCGGGACACCCTGCTCTCTGTGGAGATTGTCCATGAGCTGAAAGGGGAGGTCAGAGGTGGTTCTGCTCCTGTGTCCTGGCCCTGGCACAGCTGAGCCTGGCCTTTCTCCCAAGTTAGCGGGGTTATAGTGTATGTTGTGCTTGACTGTTCCACCCAGGGCCGGGGAAGGCCTGCTGATTACTCCTTCCCCTGAAGCAGTTGGCATGGTATGTTCAGGTAGGAAGGACCACAGTCTCTGTGTGCGAAGGAGGAAACCTTGGTCATCTCTGCATCGAGGCCCGGTGGGCCTGCTGGGTATTTTTTAGCTGCTGATTTAGTTTTTAACCAGGGAACCCTTCGGAAAGAAGCAACTTTCCCACGAGCTTTGGATGTTACAGCAGATGGGTGACTTTCAGAACAGTCCGTGGGAACAGTTGACAGGGGAGGGAAGCCAGGCCCTTGGCTGGAGCACCATGGTGGCAGCCTCACGGGTTTGAGATGCATGGGCGTCATCACCCAGAGCCTCAGCTCTCTGTGTGCTCAGGAGCCTCACCAGTCCGGGCTGAGAATCAGCTGGGAGGGAGGCAAAAGAAATACCCTGTGTTTAGAGCCCTACCCTTCCCCGGCTGTAGGTACAGTGGTGGGCGGAGTGGGCCCCTTGGCCGATGCCTGGCACGGTGGGCAGTGTCCTTGTCCTTCTAGGGGAAGGCCCAGCGGAAGATCAGTGCCATCCACATCCTCGATGTCCTCGTGCTGAATGGCAGTGACGTGCGGGAGCAGCACTTTAACCAGCGGTCTGACCTGGGCCCTGGGGGAGGGGAGGAGGGAGGGGTGGGCCAGGGGTCCTCTGTGGCAGCAATCTCCGGGCCTTGGCCCTTCACCAGGCCTTCCCTGCTTAAGGGCACCCTTAGAGTTCCCTTCCTCCACCCATGGGCTGGTTCAAGGGCAGGGTGAGAGTTGGTGCTGGCGCTTCAGAGTTGGCTAGGGCTTGGGCCTTGCTGCTCGTAGATACGCACACTCCTGTTTTGCTACAGCTGTTCAGATCACAGGAGAGATGTGTGTTCAGGTTGAATAAGAGGGTAACCTTATGGGGAGAGGGATCTTCTCTAAGAACGTGTCCTATGTGTGGTGGTCCCGCTGAAGTCAGTCCATCTGCAGCCCGCCACTCCAGAAGCACTTTTGTTGAAAGGAGGGACAAAAAGCAGCGGCGTCTCGCACCAGGATGCTGGTGCCACCCTGAGTTGGTTCATCTGGCACCTGTGGTTGGGGTGATAGAACGGACATGTCCAGTATAGGTGACACAGAAGTTCTGGAGGCAGTGCCTGGGCGCAGCTGAAGGCACACTTCAGGGAACCAACCAAGATGTAGCGAGATTAGACATCAGAATCCAGAGAGAGGGAGAGGGCGTGCAGACAGACGTCAGTGGACAGGGGCAGGGTGAGTTCCCAGGGGACATGAGAGCTGCCTCTTGGAGCAGTTCGCTGCAGATTCAGGAGTGTTGTCCATTGGAGCCTGGAGCCGTGAAAATGCCCTGGGGTGGGGTCCAGCTGGAGGCACCGGGCTTGGATCTGAGTGAGTGTTTGGATTGTAGAATTCAGCTTGCTGAGAAGTTTGTGAAAGCTGTTTCCAAGCCTAGTCGGCCTGACATGAATCCCATCAGGTAAGCGTATCTCCCTCCTCCCCAAACCCTTTCCTTACTGCTTCTTTCTGGCCATTGCCTCCTTCCCTGTCCTGAAGGGGATGGGAGGGCCCAGTGTTGGGACCAGACGAGGTTGGTGTTAGCGATCAGACTGCCCTTGATGAGTGCTTTGTTTGGGGGTGCTAGATAGGTGGCTCCTTCACCCGAGAGTAACTCCCCATCCTGCCGGTCACAGTGAGTGAACCTCCACAAGATTCCTGCCGAGGGCAGAGATGTCCTCATTTACGACGATGCTCTGTCCTCATTTATGTGCTTCTGCGAGCTCACGCCTCTGAGAGTCACGCATTCATTCACACGGGCAGCATTAGCATATCACCTGGCCTTTTCATTTTTTTCCAGTGAGAAAAGGGCCCAGAAAGAATGGGAGTTTTGAACGTGAAAAAGAGAAGGATGGTTTGAAGGAGTGGGACCCTTACTGCTTGGGAACAAGGCCAGGGTGTGCTGCCTTGTTAGGCCGTGTGGGAGTCCCAGGGTCCTGAGGGAGCAGACGATGGAGACCGGCTTTCCATTGCTGGGCCAGGGTCTGAAGTTGTTTCCTCTGGGACTTGATCTGACTAGAGACTGAGATGTCTGTTTATACTTTATCAAAATCATTATTTTTAATATGAATTCACTTAAAATTAAATCCAGTACTGAGAATCCACTTTATAGATGTCCTCGGAAAATCTAAAAGCAGTTTCTTCCTGTGCTCGCACTGGCCTATCTGCCTGGTCCTGAGGGGCAGCTCCCAGGGACCCTGCCTCTGCTGCTTGCGGCCTGGCTGCTGGGTCTCTGGGGACCCTCCCCAGTGGCAGTTCCCAGGGTGCGTTCAAGGGTCCCCAGAGGTGGAGAGCTGGGCATCAAACAGGAGTCGTGCACCCTGGGTAGGAGTCCCCCTGCCCCCTGTGTAACGGGCCTGTGAGGACTATTGGGGAGTAACTGCTACAGGAAGGCCTAAATCCCATGTGGTCAGATGTGGGCTAGCGCCGGCACCTTCGTGTCTAGCCTCTGTAATGGTAATGACGAACTGGGGTGGATGCTGGCAGAGACCTCTTGGCCTGCCAGCCCCTTCCACTCTCTCCCGCCTTCCATAACCATAGTTGCACTCCCCAGTTGCCCTGGGGTGGGCCCGAGAGGATGCTGCACAGCTCTGAAAGCTAGTGTTTGTCTGTGTAGGATAGCAGTGTGCCACGCTGGGGGTGGGGGTGGGGGGCATGTTTTTGAAGGGTTGGTGGTGCAGGGCCTGAGGCAGAGGGCAAGGACAGGCACAGCCTCCTGCCTATCAGCTGCTGCTGGACAAGAATGACCCCCTAGGAAACCTTTGTCCTCTCTCCATCCCTCTACCCTCAGGGTGAAGGAGGTGTACAGGCTGGAGGAAATGGAGAAGATTTTTGTCCGGTGAGTGACTCCAGCAGGGTAGCTGAGGATTTGGGGAGTTGAGGTGGGCGCATGGCAGTGGCCAGGATTTGCTGTCTTTTGTGGAGATCGGGGTGGGTGGTGAGTTGGCCCTGGCAGCCTGCCTTTACCCCTGCCTGCCTTGCCTCCGGGCAGCGTGGCTGCACTGCAGCCAGGAGCCCGGCTGAGAGCTGATTCAGCACCCTGTCAGGAGGGGAGCAGGTGGGTGTGTGTCAGGCAGAAATACGGGCTCATTGCTGCTGTAATAGTTACGATTGTCCCTGTGAGGGCAGAGCAGCAAGCTGCTTGAAACACCATAAATCCCAGCTCCTGGTGCTGACAGAGAGATTGAGCCTGGAGGGGAGGGAGGCATAACTGCTTCCTTGGATTTTTAGTTGCGGAAGGTGGGGAGGGGGTGGCGGGGGGAGGTGGGAAGGATAGCTCAGACCTGTGGGTCACATCCTGGATGTGCACCTGCTCTAACCTCAGCTCTCAGTGCTCTCGCGTTAACTCTGTACTGGCCTCAGTGATGTTATGGGTGGTAGTCAGTAGACCAGTGGCAACCGTGGTGTCAGATCTTATCCTTCCACCCTGAAACTCCAGCAACAGCAATCTGTCGGGGGCATCTGTCCCTTCCCACCTGCCTTTGCTTAGTTGGGAGTCCAGCGCCTAAGCCTGAGCTCCGAACCCAGCACTGGACTCACTTGTGTGGCTTGGAGCAACTCACTCATGTCTCTGCCTCTGCCTCAGTTTCCTAGTTGAACTAAGATAAACTATTGTGGTTGGTGTGATTTTGATGATAGCAAGAAACTATGGCTAGGGCTTCCTCTCTCTCATGCACACACTCCATTTCCTGCCCGCATGCCTGCTTGGGAACCAGGTTGGAGATGAAGATCATCAAGGGCTCCAGCGGCACCCCAAAGCTCAGCTACACAGGGCGGGACGACAGGCACTTTGTGCCCACTGGTCTCTACATCGTCAGGACAGTGAACGGTGGGTGATGAGCGACTGTTTTCTGTCCCCGCCTCCCTCAGGGTGATTGGCCCAGGTCCTGCCTATGCCAGAGCTAGGGGTTCCCTATGAATGTGGGTAGCGGCCAGGCTGGCATTTCTTTGAGGTACATGGGGGCGGGCGGGGGATTGTGTGCCTTGAGCCTCTTCTGTTCTGTGGTGGGTCCTGGGGTTAGGTTCGGGCTGGGAAGAGAGGAGCCCAACTCGTATATGCATGTGTCCTCATGGCAGGAAGGGGGTGTTCTGGCAGATCCAGAAAGTCCGGCTTAGCCATTTGCATGCCCTGTAGAACCCCCTTCTTCAGGGCCCTCTGCTGGGGTCCCACAGATGTTGCCCTGGTGCAGATTAGCAGGCCTGGGTGGGCTGGTTAAGTCTCTTAGTCGTCCTCTGGAGCCTCTTTAGGCTGGAGACGAGGGCTGCGTCCTCACAGGCTGGTCTCTGCCTGCACTTTGGGGAGGGAAGGAAGAACGGAGTGAAGGAGGGCACACCCTGCATTGGCTGCCCTGTTCCCCTTGGTTACTGTGTCCTTCCTGGGCTCCTCTTCTTCTCCTCAGAGCCATGGACAATGGCATTCAGCAAAAGCTTTAAGAGGAAGTTCTTCTACAACAAGAAAACCAAGAGCTCTACCTTTGAGCTCCCTGCAGACGCCATTGCCCCATTTCAGTAAGTAGCCTGCCCCTCAGCAGTCCCCCGCACTGCTGCCAGGATGCTAGCCAGTCCTTTGGGGCACAGCCCAGGTTCTAGGACCAACTGCTGCCAATGCAGGGGCTCCTCTGAGCAAGGGCCAGACTCCTCTCTACAGGGGTGTGGAGGGCGGCCTCTCCAGGGCATGGCTGGGCTTGGGCAGTAAGCTCAGAGAGAGGAGAGGGATGCCAGGACCTGCTGGATGGTTGGGGGTCCTGGGTTCCGGGAAGGATCCCACTTAGGGCACCTGCCCCATGGAGCAGCTACTGCTTCCCTGACTTGCTGACACTGTCCTGGTGGTGCGAACACACTGAGTGCCCACAGCCCTGCCTCTCGTAACTCCGGGTCCCAACTGTCCTTGTCAGGACCCAGTGTCCATTTGCCAGGTTGTTGATTGTAGGTTTAAGCAGCCATTCCGATGGATGCCAACAGCAGCAGCAGCTCTTTATTGGGAAAATGTGGTTTCCTAGGAAGTGAGCGGGAGCCTTCTGGGGTTTTGGCTGCCAGAAGGAAGACCCTCAAGTGGCATTGTTAATAGTGATGCCAGGACCTGCTGTGATGATTGGGGTCCTGGGTGGGGACCTCCCCACTTAAGTTCATCCCCTAAACCAGTTGCCAGGGGTGGGTGGTAATCTCTTGGTCCTGCTCTCTGGCTACAGCCCTCTGATTTCTTTCCTTCCCAGCATCTGCTACTATGGCCGGCTCTTCTGGGAGTGGGGGGATGGCATCCGTGTACATGACTCCCAGAAGCCCCAGGACCCGGACAAGCTATCCAAGGAGGATGTCCTCTCCTTCATCCAGACGCACAGCGCCTGAGGGCCCGGGGACGCCCACTCCTACTGACCGCCCTGCTGTTCAGAGTTAGGGTGCTCTACCTGGGCCCCTCTCGAAAGGGACAGGGGAGCACAGCCTGGCCATGAGGGGTGGATGGTCTCCTCTCCATCTCCCCTGAAGAGCTCAGTCGGGGGCCATCAGAGGACACTCACATGTTCCTTCTGGGACACCTTTCAGACTTTCCTCCCCGGAGACCTGTCTGGGAACTGTCTCCCCTGCGAGGACTCAGCCTGAAAGACACTGCTCCTACGTGGTGTGCGGTCAGGGCCCAGGGCACGTGGGGCTGCGGAGGACGTGTCAGAGCAGCAGGGCTTTGGCTCTGCTGTTCTCTCCTGTGTCCTGTAGACTCACTTTTCTGAGTTCTGTGACTGCCCTGAGGGTGGCCATGCCCCAGCTTTGCCCAACTTTTTACTGGGCCAACCCTTAGTGGGTGAGGCCACTGTCGGGGGCTGGCCAGGAGCACCTGCTGTACAAATCAAGGTTGTGTTTCTCTGAACTTGCTGTTTTGATGCCAAGTTGGAGAAGATTTTCTTGTCTTGTCCCCCCACTGTCTTGGTCTTCCCTGGAGCTCTCAGCCTAGACCTCTGACAGTCCCGCAGGCCGGGACACCACACCAGGATGCAGGTCGCACTGTCTGGTAGTGGATGTGACTGCCTCCTGGGGTGGTAGAGCCTTCCTGGGCCCCATCCCCTTTTGACCCAAATCTTGGGCAGCTCTAGAAGGGGAGGAAGCACCCTCGAAGCCCTGCCTTTTTCTGTGCCCCAGCAGCAGTGGCCCACTGCAACAGAGGGTACTTCATTTGCCTCAGCCACCTTGCTGCCCTTCCCTTCTTACCCGTAGGGGGTACAGTCACTTTTGCCATTCTGTGGTGTTGGCTGAGGGGGAAGGGGGGAAGCTGGGCAGTAGCTTTGGGTAGGGATGGCACTGGTGGTTGTTTTTAATGGGAAATACCCGCCAGAGACGTTCATACGGGCTCCCGAGGGCCCCCTCCCAGTGCTAGACTGGTTTCCATGGAGATAGGGCACTGAGGCTCCCTGTCAGGTTGGAATTGGCTCCACCCTGCGGTGAGGGCGTGTCTCCAGCCAGTACCCAGCTCTCGTGCTCCCCCCCCCCCTTCCCCGACCCCCAGGTTGGCAGCAGCACTGCTAAAATGTTGTATTTCCACCCAGTTCTGGGTATATGTGTGTCTTGCAAAATCTTGGATCATTAAAGATAAACATATTTTTAATGCCTGTGTGGCTCTGTGCTGGGGCTGCTGCGGGTTGCCCTCCGTGTTTGGTCTGGGACTGGCTTAGATAAAACAGCTTGGGCTGAAGGTGAAGGGGAGGAAGTTGTGCTGGAAGAAGAGAGGGTTTGTTTAATCGGAGCCTTGTCCAAGCTCAGGGCTCTCAGAGCTGCTACTTGCTGCCAGAGAGGGGCCCAAGGAAGTCGGCAAATTATGCAGCTTCTGTTAGAAGCCAGGATGGGAGGATGAATGAACCTACAGCCCAGCAGGGTAGGGAGGCACTTTCCCCCTTACATAAATCACACAGCTCACTCTGGTGATACTGTGACAATCCAGGATCAGTCTGTGACTAAAATAACAGAGGTGTCAGACCAATTAGTACCACTAGACCAGAGGAAGAAGGGAGGGAGAGATGATTGTGCCAACCCCCAGCCAGCATCCCTCCTTCATGTGCCTGCACTGGGGGCTGTGCTTGGGGTGGGAGACACGCAGGTGCTGAGGGCACCTCCCACTCCGGGCCAGGCTAGTTTCTTCCCCAGTCCCATCACTGCTGGTTTCCTCTAGACCAGTGGTTCTCAACCTTCTGGCTCTTTAAATACAGTTCCTCATGTTGTGACCCAACTATAATTTTTGTTGCTACTTCATAACTATAATGTTCCTGTTATGAATCGTAATGTAAATATCTGATATGCAGGATGGTCTTAGGCGACGATGGTTTTAGGCGACCCCTGTGAAAGGGTTGTTCGACCGCCAAAGGGGTCGCGACCCACAGGTTGAGAACCGCTGCTCTAGAGCCTGCCTGCACTTTACCTGGCTCCTTCTCCCTAGCCTCATGGTCCTTTCCTGAGCTCCCAGGGCAGCTCCTTTCCATGTTTTACTTACCTAATTGAGGCGATCTCAGCTCCTAAGCCCTTCACCCTTTTGGTTGCCCTGTTCTGTCTGCCTTGCTCCAGCCTCCCACACGGCATCCTGGGCCCTGTACTGGGACTAGGGTTGGGGGATGTGCTCAGAGGCAGCGTGTGATGTCTGTGTTGGCGGCTCCTGCCTCCCCATCCTTTCAGCCCCACCTCTACCGCTTCTCCCAGCAGACCCCGCCTGATTTACTGCCCACTGTCACCATAAGTCAGTCTGGTCATTACCATGGCTCTTGTAGCCCACTCACTCCGCCAGACCTCGCCAGCCTGGCTGCCTCTTCAAGACGGATTAACTCCTTGCCTCCGTAGGACTGCCAAGCGACCACTTCAAGTCCCCAGTTGCCCTTCGCTGCACAGGCTACCCTTTTCCTGCACAGGCTACCCTTTTCCTGCCGTAGGTGCAGGCAGGGCATGACGTGTTTGGTGGGGGTGGTGGGCACGTGGCACGATGCCCAAGCCCTGGAAATGGCTCTCAGTGTAGTTCAGGCTTGGGGAGTGCTTCCCGCTGTCTATTCCCTACTTAAGTTGAGGGCTCACATTCACAACCCCCCTTCTGAGTTCTAAGCCAAGAGCTTTCCCTTGAACATCTCTTCTTCTTGGTTCCTGAGTGCCGCCGCCCCCTTCCCCCGCCCCCCCCAGCCGCAGTCAGACGTGACATTTACTCAGCACACAGCCGCCTGGGTGTTCTTTATTGCCTCTCCCTTGGGCTAAGGGAGGAGCCTGCACAGTCCTGGAGACCAGGAGCGGAGGCAGGAGGGGCTGAGCCAGCAGGAAGCCCTGCTCAGTGTCTGGTGGGGTAGAAATGCCCTTGTACCTTGGTCCTCTTGAGCCCTCAAGGGCCTGCTTGGCTGTGACTGGGCTGTTGACTGGAGAAACCGCAGGCTCACATAGGCCAGTAGGCGTAGATGAGGCTCAGGAGGATGAAGATGGCCACGGAGAGCAGCATGTTCTTCCGGTTCTCCTGCCGAAGCAACTTGAGCTCCTTCTCTGGGAGGAAATGGTGTTGGACAGGTCGTTTAGGCCCATCTGCTATTCTCCGCTGCCTCTGCCTCTCCCACAAGTGGGTACACACACTGCTGAGGGCCGAGCTCTTCCCTGCCGGCCACTTCCTTATCCATGGAAAGGACTCTGTCCTTGATCCTCACAGCCTTTTGGCTACAAATCCCACCCAGCCTCCAAAAGCCCCAACACAATGCTCCTCAACCATTTCTCTTCAAATGCAGTTGAAGTTGAGGATGGAATGTGTGAGGGGTCACCAAAAGGCCACATGTGAAAGCCAAGCTATGTGGTGGCATGGCGCCACCAGGTGAGTCCCTCCACTTGTCACTGGGTAGGCTCCGTGCCCTCTGCTGGACGCCCAGCCAACAAATGAGGGACACTAAGAGGAGGCAGTTTGTGCTGTGAGGTAGAAGCCAGTCCTCTGCAGCCACACCGTCTCAGTGGGGATGCTGTGATTTTGTGTGAAAATTGCTAGGGTGGGGGGCACTGATGTCCCGCCTCTGCCTGTGAGAGGGAGCAGGGAGATCCTGCAGACCAGCTCTGGGCAGGCCAGACTGAGCCCAGGCTCAGGCAGGGGTGTGTGCACATGCACTGCACACACTGAGTGTTTCTTCAAAATCGGTCCCTTTGGAAGGTTCCCTGCCATGTGTACTGTTCTGAGCTGGTTCTAGGCCAGGTTTGGCCCCTCAGGGAGAACAGAACAGATAAGTTGGATGAGCCTCTGCGGATCAGCAGGCAGGGGCAGGAGGGCGGAAGGGGTGGTGGTGGGCCCAGCAGCTGCCCTCCCTCTAGCTCAGTGCCCTGCCAGGGTTCTACCCAGCTGTGCCCTCAGCACCCAGAAGGTGGCAGCATTGCTCCACTCCAGTAGCCCTTCAGGGCACCCAAGTTCATCCTCCTTCAAGGTCCCCAAGGCCCTGACTCCCATCACAGGGTTTTCCTGGGGGTGGGGTGGGGGGCCGGGGGACAGGGAAAACAGCCCTCCCAAGTCTGGGTGGATGTGAGAATCTTTTCTGGGCCTGGCTACTGTCATACCCCTTCGTCCCAGGAAGAACAGACCCACAGGCCTCTCTATCTCCCTTGGAACATAGGAACAGACCTGCTCTTCTTCCAGGCTGCTGGGCTGATAGTGGGTTCTTATAGCCTCCTGGGGGCAGAGCCCCCTGGATCCCTGTCACCTCATGGGCTCCCTGGGCTGTCTGTCCCTCCTGACCCTGGGACTGGAGGGTGGGGCTGGTAACGAAAGGGGACTTTCTTACCATAGTTGGAGGCTTTGTTCATCAGGCTGTTTTTCTCCTTCTCCAGAGACTTCCTGTGAGGGGGAAGGAGTTTTGTGGCTCAAGCCTTTTCCTTCCCACCCAAGGGGCAGCTGGCATTCCAGGGCAAGTTGGACAAGGGCCAAGGTGTCTGTGGCAGGTCGGGGGGCCCCGGTTAGCTATGAGGGGCTGAAGAAGGGCGGGAGGTGGGGCAGGAGCATTACCTGGCCTCTGGGCTCAGCTCCGCCCCATAGAGCCTGGAGTTCACCGCCTCCAGGTCCCTCCGACATTGCAACAGCTTCTCCTCCAGCCCATCGATCTGAAACACAGCACACCAGCCGCTGGAGAGGGCAGCAGAGCCTTCCAACTTCCAAAATAGGCAGGGTTCTGGGATGGGGAGGAGGGAGCCCTGTCATCCCTAACATTTCTATTATGCTGTCCTCGGCCTCCATGTGGTACAGCCTGAGCCCCACTGGAACTGGCCGGGGGTGTTGCTCAGGGCCTCACAGCCGCCCTGAACATGGCAGACGCCAGCCACGCAAGGGTATCCTGGGATGAAACGAGATGCTCTGGGAAGGCTCGGCCTCTCCAAAGCACCCCACGCACGTGAGGGGTGGGTGGTAGAAACCGAGGGGCAGAACCAAAGGTATTTTCCCACTGATGTTCAGCTAGTCTAAGTTGTAAGAATATGTATTTTACCATGAGAACCAATACAAAGTATTGAGTGTAAAAAAATGCAGCTCAAAAACTTCTATTTCTTTCTGATTGGGTTCTTGAGGCAAAGTATTGCCCATCATCAAGGTAGCTGTAACCTGTGGGGCAACATTGCTTCTGAAAGGTTGGTTGCCAAAGTTATCAGTTTTCCTATTTGTTTTGGTTATAATTTCAGAGATGTACACTTGATAAAATAAACCCTGGGTCCTGGTATGCATTTGGCCTTGAAAGCTCATCTGTGTCCATCTGTCCCCAGATGTCTGTCTCAGTGGCCACCTCTCTGGGCCTGGGACCTGCTTGCTCTTCTTGAACCAATGCCCTGCTGACAGGAGCCTAGATGGGAAGGTTCAGAGGGCCCGGTAATGCTCAATTTTCCATCTGACTTAACTCATTCTCACCACGTCCCTGGGAAGGATAGCAACTATGACCTCTATTTCACGAATGGGAGAAAGGGCCCCCAAACAGAATTCTCTGAGGAGTCAGAGCGAAACACTCCTCCCCTCTTAGCGGTCTTAGTCAGTTCCCGGCTCCAGTCCCTTTTGGAGTGGCCCCTGAAGAGGCGGGACCAATGATCACAAGTACGAATCCAAGTCCCAGGCCTGTGGTCAGGCCAGTGTCAGAGTTGCACTTAAGTCCCTAGGCCTTCTGCCCCTCTCCCTGGCCAGCACCCATCCTGGGCCAGCCATTTCCCTCATCCCAGTGCCTGGCACAGACGATGCACCATCTATCCCCTTTCCTGCAGCCCAGCCTGCTGCCAACTCTGCCTCCGGAAACAGGGTCCTGTGGGAGGGAGCGACTGCATCGGGCTGAGTTAATTGCCTGGTTAATTGTGTCATTTCTCTGCTAATGGGCACCAAAGGGACGGTTGTCCTGGGAAACAGCCCCAACCAGGAGACAGGGCCTGTGCCTGGGAAGGCCAAAGGCCATCCTAGAATAGGCGCTGTCGGGAGATGAGCTCTGGGGAGCCAGGCTCCAGGAACAGCCACGGCTGATGCCGATGGTCAGTGGAACCAGAGCTGGAGGCCTGGTCTTGATAGCAGCACCCCCAACACACAGAGCCCAGCCCCTCAGCACCCTGAGATCCGCTGTTTCCATTCCATGGTGTAGAAACCTCAATCAGAACACCAAATTCCATGCTGGGTCCTACACAAAGCTTAATTCCTGAAGCTCTACCTCCTCCATGAGGCCTCTGCTGGAGGGGTACTGCCTCCTGCCCCCAGCAAATAGTCCTCTCATGAGGCTGAGCATGTACTGTCATTCCAACTTCGTGTGTACAAACCTCATCTTCCCAAATTCTGGGAGCCCCGAGGGCAGAGGGTGTAAACTTGGAGTTTGGGGTTCAAGTCTGGCCCAGATGGACCCATTGCAGTCATATATGTGCCTGCTTGGCCCCTAGGGCTGACTGTAGCTCCTGTCCTAGAAGCATGTTGGCCATTTGTCTCCTTTGAGACCACAGGCCTGGCCCACTGCAGTCTTTGTAGCCATGGAGTAGGGTTGGGCTGGGCTGGATTTAGGCCTCATGTAGCAATGGTCACTGAAAGCCTCCACTTGTGCCCAAAGAAGCTGGGAGAAGTTAGGAGAAGCAACTGTCATGCACATAGATATGGCCTTTGTGGATCACCTAGTGCAGTATTAGCCCTTGGTTAGATTTCTCCCTGCCACCCCTTGGGCCAGGCGGTGGTTTGCATGTCATTCTGGGAAGGAAAAGTTTGGGGATTTCCATCCCTAAACACTTCTAGAAGGCTATCAGGTATCCAAACAAGTACTAACTGGCCCGGAGCAAGGCCAGGAACTCATGCTAAGCAAAATCTTTAAATTGAGGTTGGCAAGCTGCAAGTGGCCAAGCCAATCTGCCGCTGTGCTCCGGGCAGGGCCTGTGGAGCTGGCAGTCGGAGGCCTTTATCTGAAAAAGCCCAATTTCTCTGCAGTTCCACTGAATATCCCCACTTTCATTTACTACTTTTTAATGAGGCTTAAACAGACTAACACAAATCAAGGTTTTAGGGACTCAAGTTCTAACCTCCCTCTATGAATATTTATGTCCTGCTGACAGCTCTTTCTAGACTCCCTTCTAAATAGCAAGTTCCCCTTCTTTGTAACCCAGCTGCTGGATGTGGGCTGAGTGGGGGGAGGCTGAGGCTGTCAGGCAGCTGGCTGGCTCTTAGAAGGCCGCTAACCCATCCGCAGAAGGTGACTCTGCTGGCAAACCCCTGCAGCACTTGCTGAAGCAGAAGCTGGCTCTCGAGCAGCTGTAATAATGGGTGCAGAGATTCCACGTGACCTCTGGCTGCAGGGAAGGCTGGGAGGGAGGGTCAGGATGCATAATTTAGTTGTGACTGGGGTCAGGAATGGTGGCTATAGAGTAGAGCTGACAAGATGGGCCCAGGAATGGGGGAGAAGACTCAGAAAGTGGGCCTTAAAGAAGACCCTAGTTAGATTTTCAGTCAACTCTCAATGCCACGCACCTGGATTATGCTCTTTGCAGAGTCCCTGCAAATCTGCAGTCCTTAGCTTTCACTCTGCCGGCAGGCTGAAGGCAACAGAGAAGATATAGCAAGGCTCAGGAGAGAAGACACGGGTTAGGACCAGAATAAGGAGACAAATGGCAAGAAGATTCTAGAAACATAAGAGTCAAAGCTGGGCAAGCAGTTGGAAGCCCAAGTGCCTAGAAACCTGAAATTGTGGCTCCTGAAAAGTGTGGTCACATGGAGTGGGGCCTGCACCCAGGTGCCTCAGCTTGTCACTCACATGCCATATTCCTTAATCCTATCTTTGTAGAACAAAGATCATGTTTCATATTCCCAAGGATGTGAGGACGATGTGAGGCAATACATGTAAGGTGCTTGAACAGTACTCAACGCACATAGTAGTTCAGCAAGTATTTGCTACCATTATCATCAGAGAAGTTTTCACTGAATCTTTGGGGAATAAAAAGAAAAGTTAATTTGTGGCAAGAGTAAGAGAAGGAGCTGGATGTGTGTGGGGCTGATGGACAAATCTGCCCTGGCCACTGGCCAGTAGCAGTGGGGAGAGGAACCCCTCTGGCCGGATATGGCCATCCTCTGAGTCAGGGTGGAGTTCAGGGGTGGAGACTGCAGGGTAGGCCATCAGGACAGCAAGGCCTCCACAGGCCAGCCCATCCAGCTGGCTCAGGACATGCATACTCAGAACTTCGTGACTGGCCTGGGGAGAAGCTGGGCTGGGGCCCTGGAGCCAGCACCAGGTTGTAGAGGCTGGGCCTGGTGGAACCCAGGGATGACAGGCCTACAGCAGTGCTAAGGGCAAAACAGACTCATGTGGTCTGGTCACTCTGGGGAGCCTCGGTTCACCCACACCATGGCTCTATGGGTCCTGGCACCCAGCTAAGCTGGGAGCAGGAATGCGAAGCCCCAGGACTAAGGCAGAAAGAGGCCCCATCATAAGAGATCCAACCAACACTAGTGGGGAGAGTTACACTCTGGAGGCCATGGAGACTCCCACGACACATGCTGGATAGCAGGATAATTAGCAGGAGGAGTGTGGCGGCCCAAGACTGGCTCCAGTGCTGGGATTTTCCTGGCACTGTAGGTGGGTAGCAATGCTGGCTATGACTGTCACAGGCAAAGTGGTTACAGCCAAGGAGGGGACTGAGACAGGGAACTCATTCAGACAGCACGGGGGGCCCCCAATGTACAATAACATTAAGAAGTGTCCATACATTACGTTTATATTCAGAAGACCAAGTGCCCGTTTTTATACAGGAAAATGAACACTTTAAGTCACTAAGATGACAGCGGGTGCAGCATGGCTGCAAAGGAACCCAAGGAAGTAAAAAAGGCAGTGGTGTGAGCTCCCTATAAGTTCGCAAACTGTGCCCGGTAGGTGTTGTGGAAACTCATATGCAAGCAGTTAAAGGACCAAGCAGTCAGTGGTGAGTATGCAGGGTGTCCTGGTGGGTAAGTCTGTAATTTGAGGGGAAACGAGGTCTCTTAGGTAGGAAGTGGGAAGGAGCATTCCTCAAGGAGGAGGGAGCTGACCATCTAGAGGAGGCCTGGAGCCAGGATCCAGGAAGTCTGTACTGTATGGGAAAGGCCCACGAGTAATTCTGCCACAGAACCACTGCCTTCCTATCCAAGCACAGACTGAGGACGGGGTGCCTGGCGGGTGGCTTTGAGAGTGAGCAGAGGGGCAGGCTCAGCGAGAAGTATGAGGCCAAGGATCCTCCACAGACGCAGGGATGCTTCCTGCAGAAGACTGTTAAGGTCTGAAGTCAGTCCAGCAGTCAAGGTCACCATGGGCCATGACCCCAGCCAAGTGCGGCCATTGCTCCTGCTGGCAGATGCCAAGGAAAGAAAGGGCTGTTCATTTTCAGTCCTCAGGGGCAGGGACGCTCCCGGTGGCCTTCGAGGCCCCTCCTTCAGATGCAGCTCCAAGGCGCTCTGATGACAGTTTAGTAATCCCCAGCAGCTAGGCAAAATCCCCTCTGCCACCTGACTTGGGGAATAACACCTTATTCTCAGAGCTTTAGGGAAGTCTCCCTGGGGTCCTATATGCCATAAAACCACTGTGTTAAGAGAAACTGTAAAATTTGTCTCAAATCCCCGTGAGGCATCTTTTCAGGAGTATGGAGCCTCCTGGAATTAAAGTCCTCGATGAGACCTTTTTGGGGGCAAGAAACATGAGTGCCAGCTCACACACAAACTGCCCAGCACACTGGTCGGGTCAGGCCCCACGGGGCCAGCTCCAGGCCTGGCTGCCACCAGGGCCTGGCATGCAGCTTTTATTCTGCTGACAAGAACGAGCCATAGGCTGGCACCATTATGGAAGCTTCCCCTCTTGAAGGTGGCTAACTGGTGCTCCCTCGATCATCTTGACACTCTGGGAGGGGCTCCCTGCCCGCTCCCTAAGTTGCCACTGTTTAGGGCCCAGCTTTCTTCTGGGAAAGGGCAGAGGCACCCTCAGGGCTTGGCACTGGCCACTGCTTTCTAGTTCAGGCAGTCATTTCCGGTCTTGCTGGCCTTGCTCTCGGGAGCTCCCAACCGGTGAGTGAGAAAAGTGGCTGGGAATGAGTTCACCCCAGGAGCCAGGCAGTGGTTACAGGGCACATCCTGCACCTGCCTGGCCAGGTCCTTGCTGGGCACCAAGATCTACTAAAAAGCATGGTGCTGAGGTATCTGAGCCCAACTCAAATCACCAAGTTTTGTGTGTCTAGACGGCACAGAAGGAGTCAAAGCTGCCTCATGGAGGCCAACGGTCCACACAAACTAAACCACACAGCCCAGGAGAGGCACCACTGCAGCAGGCGCCATGTGCAGGCACTTCTGCGCGCCTCTCGATCCCCTCGTGGGATGCTCACAATAACCCTGAATGAGCAGTGTTATTTGTATCCACATTAGCAGCTGAGGAAACTCAGGCCATGGAGATGAAGGAATCTGCCAGGCTCACACAGCCAGTCCACGGAGAGCCAGGCAGTCCGAGTCCGGGCTGCTAGCTACCAGCCTACATCAAGAAAGCCCTGAGCCACCAGCCCTGAGCCACTCTTAGCTCCTGGGTGCAGCCTCCGCTCCTTACACCCTGGGCCAGACAGTTTGTGGGAGCTTCATATATGCTACCCAAGGTCAACATCAACTCTACAAGGAAGGGACTGGCCCCATTTTAGAGAGAAGCTAACACCTGGCACAGAGATTTTAAGCAACCAGCCCAAGGTTATGTGATTGGGAAGTGGCAGAAGTGGGGTCAGGAATCCGAGTTTTTCTGCTCCAGAACTCATGCTCCTTTAAAACCCCTCGTGAAAACATTCATGACAAAGAAGGGCTCTGTGGAAACCATTCCAGGTCCTGGTCCAAGTCCACCCAAGCTTGCGATCTGGCCTCCACAGATATTCTGAGTAAACGTGTCCAGGGCTTTGCTGGTCTCTATCCACATAACAGCTACGTTCCGTGAGGGAAGAACCTGACTGAGATCCATTTGCTGGGAGACACTGAGACGGGAGCCGAGCATCTGCCCTCATGAAGGCAATTACCCTCCACCTGCCGGCTGCAGCACCCCAGGCACCCTCCCCGAAACTGTGTAACTGCCCAAGCGCCTTCCCAAATCCACAAAAACAGACCCAGTGTGCCCACTTCCACCTCTCCCACCCCGTCCAGTGTGCGATGATGTTTTACTGAGTTGTACACTTGAAACCTGTATGGTTTTCTTAACCAATGTCACCCCAATAAATTCAACTTAAAAACAAAAAAAACAGACCCCGTTTGGAGAAGGGAAAGGTGGGCTAGTGGCCTGATGTGCCCTTCCTTCCCCGTAGGCATCAAAGTCTTTCTTTTCACGAGTTAATTCACAGCTGAGTGGTGTGAGCTGTCCCAGCTCCAGCCCCGCAGCCTGGGAACTGGGTTCTGGAGATCCACCCATTTCAGTCCGGAGGCCCCGGGTGTTTATTATATCCGGCAAGGGAGCCGCACCACCTGCCCAGATGGTCTCTGGCAAGAGCACTGGGCTTTCCATCTGGGGCCTCAGGCCACACAGCCAAGCCACATGGGGGACACAGGCCTCAGTTTTTCCGGTGAGTGGCTTCAACCCTCAAAGGGCTGATTACTCTGGCATTACTTAAGGGGTGTTTTTCTGTGGAGGAGGCTCCTAGGGCTCTGTGGGGGCAGAAAATCCTCCACCCATGGCTCCCCAAAGATCAGGCCCTGTGAGAAGCTCCTCTCCGAGGCTGAGCCAATGAAGACAGGTAACCTTTCCAAATTTTAATCAATGAACAATTTTCAGGAGAAGCAGAGTGCCCAGGGGCTTGTTTCTCTCGAGAGTCACCCTGGCCCTGGGTCAGGAACGCGAGGGTCCCTGCTGAAGCCCACGCAGCCCCGAGACACCCCGAGACCTTCGTGTGCCGAGCAGTTGCCAGGAGAGATGCCACTCTCTGCCTTAAGCCTTCATCTGTCCCTGGCCAGAACGTTGTTTGGAGTTTGTTTTCTCTTCTTTCCCCAAATATATTTTTTGATAAATTAGCAAAAGCTTCTTCATCGCTGAAAGGCTGAAAGCATTTTTCAAGAACTGGCATCTACCCCGCGCCTTATGAATTCATTAATTAAGATGCTGGCAAACAGCCACTCCACACATGCTGACATCCAGCCGTGTTAGGTAATGAGGTTTTAGTCTCCTGACCCCCCGTCAAGTGGAGCGGAGCCAGACACAGGCTGCCGAGAGAAATCACCTGCTCACTGCTGACCTGTCGCTTGTGCCTGGCAGCAGGTGAGGCTCATTTAATGGTCAGCGGCCCTTGAACAGTCTCCACATGTTGCCAGCCTTTCAGCCCCTGGCTGGGCAGTACCCAACTGCCTGCTCCACTGTGGCCTCCTAACCTCTGACCAGCAAACCACTCAGATAGGCCCAGGTATCAGAGACAAGGGTTCAAGTGCCTCCTCCAGCCACTCAAGCCAATTGGGTAGATATTTATTGCTTGTAGCCCTTGTCTCAGAAAACTGGTTGGCTCCGTCAGCTCCAGAGCCGAGGCTGCCTTCATCCACTCTCAATGCTTCTGCCCCTCCTCCCCTCAGGGAGCTTACAGTGGGACTCACATGAAACAGATAATTGTAAGTGTCAAGGCTCCTTTCCTCTGGCGCTCATCCTGACTAGGCCATTTTCTCCTCTCAACCTACCACCTCAGCTTAATTGTCACTGATCTGGGCCTCTTTTTTCTGATAAGGATTCCAGTAAATTCTAAACGACTACCATTAACTTTTATTCCCTACAGCAGATACTATTAGTTGGCCAACACAGCATCGATTACCAACCCCCTTCTTTGACTCCATTACAGAAGTGAGAAAAGATCAACAGATGTTTACCAGCCTCACTGCAGCTAGGAGTGGTCCTGACCCAGTTCTGGCCAATAAGATGTTCCAGAGTCTGCTAAGAGACTGGGGAGGGCTTATGCTTTGCACAAAGAGTGTTGTAGTTCCTTTCTCCTTCTTCCTTATTTGAAGTTGGATATGATGAATGGAATTAGGGCAGCTATCTTGTGACTACGAAGAAACAGTTAAGAGAAAGCAGAAATACCAGCCCTGGCATAGCTGCGCTTTAGAACCAATGCCACCAATCTCCAAATTTTCTGTTTTGGGGGGGTGGGGGGAGAAGTATACTCCTATTTGTTTAGGCCAAGGGTCACTGGACATATAAATATCATCTGTGGGCCATTCAAAATTATCAACTTAAAAATTAGCCTGCTATATTTGGTCAAACATTTAATTAACTCACCCCTAATGCCTTGGCCGGACCAGACCAAATGATTTCATGAGCCTCATCCGGCCCTCAGGTCGGACATTCCCGTCCTGGTTTGGTCACTTGAGGTCAGTTTTCTGTAACCTGTAGCCAAAAGCTTTACAAACTGATATGTTTTTGTATTAGGGAACAGATCCAACCAAGTATCTCCTTTAAGATGTCAACTAAGACACTGCACATCTGTTAAGACAGCTGTCTGCTAAAACATCTACAGACATTAAGTTGAAGGGTCCAGTTTTGAAAGAAAAGCACAAGGACCAAGTAACAGCTCATCACTACCAGAGGTTTAAAAACAAACAGGTTTGACACCAGCCAAAATCCTATCACTTTATACTGAAATGCAACCTTTCCCTCAGCCAGAACCCGCCTATCAGTTTTGACTGAAATACAACTCCCCCCTCCTCCCACACAGCATTAAAATCAGTACCAGAGAATGGTGATTTCTCATCTGAACTGTAATTCTTTCTTGCTCTTCAGAATGAACTCTCAGAAGTTAAAACGCATAGCCAGTTTTTTCCAACTCTGAAATCTTACAAGGTGGCAAATGAGTTGGATAAAAAGGTCTCATGGGTAGCCATGAGTGGGGGAGGCTAGGAGGTGCCTTGGTTGTCCTGCAAGGTGACTGCCCCATACAGCTGGCCCGAGCCAGCCCTCGGGGTGAGTGCTGCCCGCTCAGTAATTGCTTCATTACAACAAGTGGGGACTGTTTGCAGGTGCTGAGATCACTCACTTGTGGGGGTTTTATTGCCCTGGTCAGAGTAACAAACATTTCTGATTAAATCACCACTTCATTGGCTCTAAGCACACAACTTTTAATGAGGACAATATCTACTGCTACTGAGCATCAGTGCACATTCAATACTCAGACCCGCTGGGGGCAATGGACGAATGAGGTGAGGAGACAGTCAGATGCCACGCTTTTTCTAAGGTGCACAGTTACAGATCTCAAATGTTAGCATATCCAAGCAAAAAGTAACCTTAGAGATCAAGATGGCAAATGTAAATATCTACTAGTATATTGGTATTGACAGGTAAAAAAAAAATATTGGCAAATGTAACTGGTATAAGGTGGTATTAGATCTCCCCACACCCGCCCCAAATTCAAAGCATTTTTAAAACCATGTCAGCCAAACAAAAGACATCTGTCATCTGTATTTGACCATAGTGAGTCTGTAAACCCTGGTGAAGTTACAGATGAGAAAACTAAAGTCCAAACAAGGGGGTTGACTTAGTCATGATAAAAAACACCCACAAGAACCACAAAGGCTGCTAATACAGAACACTGCTTATTGATAACTAGAGGCCTGGTGCATGAAATTCATGCACTGGGGGGTTGGGGGGGGGGGAACCTCAGCCCTGCCTGTGCCCTCTCGCAGTCCGGGAGCCCTCAGGGGATGTCCAACTGCCACGAAGGCGGAAGAGGCTCCCATCATCGCTGCTGTGCCTGCCAGCTGTGAGCCCGGCTTCTGGCTGAGTAGTGCTCCCCACTGTGGGAGCACACTGACCACCAGGGGGCAGCTCCTGCATTGAGAGTCTGCCACCTGTTGGTCAGTTCGCATCATAGCAACCGGTTGTTCCACTGTTCAGTTGATTTGCATATTAGCCTTTTATTATATAGGATAACACTGCCAGGCATCTATTAGGCACTTTAAATAGATTTCCTCATTTAATCCACAAAACCACACTGTGAGGTAAGTTGCAATCTGTGTAGACCAGCCATGGGCAAACTAGGGCCCGCGGGCCAGATCCGGCCCGTTTGAAATCAATAAAACTAAAAAAAAAAAGACCGTACCCTTTTATGAAATGATGTTTACTTTGAATTTATATTAGTTCACACAAACACTCCATCCATGCTTTTGTTCTGGCCCTCCGGTCCAGTTTAAGAACCCATTGTGGCCCTCGAGTCAAAAAGTTTGCCCACCCCTGGTGTAGACTGTGGAATGTCCACTAAAATAGTGGTCACCAACCGGTGGTCTGTGGACCACTGGTGGTCCGTGAGGTCCGAAAGGTTGGTGACCGCTGCACTAAAACACACTAGCTCCTTCTTCCATTGCAATCAGGCTGTAGTTGGGCATGTGGCCTCCTAACTGATGAATGTATTTCCCAGCCTGCCCCTGCAGTTAGGTGAGGCCTTGCTTCTTAGCTTGCATTTTGGCCAATGGAAAATGGGCACTTTAGGCCCAGGACTCTTAAGATAGCGGGTGTGCTTCTCCATTCTCTCTTTCCCAGCCAGTGGGTGTGGCCTGGTTTCATTCATGAGGTTACAACAAGGACCTAGGGGAAGGCAGAGACACAAGATGGAAGGAATACAGCGGAACCACTACTGTCCTAGTACTCTACACCAGGGGTTGGCCAACTATAGCCTGTGGACCTGTTCTGTAAATAAAGTTTTATTGGAACATAGTCACACCCATTAATTTATATACTGTCTATGGCTGGTTTTGTGCTAAGATAGCCTATCTGAGTGTAGTTGATGCATGTTATTTGTGGTAGTTATGTTCTATAAAGCTGCTACCAAAAATGAATAAGCAAATACTGCACCAGGTTAGGTCCCTGTGAGCCTCTGGTCACATCATTATTATCAATGGATCAATAAAAAACCTTGTTTTGTGTGTATTTCTGTTTAAAAAGGCCTACTGTCATATATATTCTTGATTCATTAACATTGAACACACAGTCAATAATACTGTAACTCAGACCTGAACAAAATAACACACACATGTTATCTGTAAGGCACATGAAGCCTTCTTGCACATTGGAAAACTAGACAGCACTACACTTGAGGGCATTTTAAACAGCAAAATCACCAGCAAGAAGCACAGAATTATAAAAAATGTGGCACTAAATAGACCAAAAAAAGGACACTTGTTTACTATATAAGAACTGAAATAAGGCCTGGCTGGTGTTGTTCAGAGGTTGAGCATCGACCTATGAACCAGGAGGTCATGGTTTGATTCCCAATCAGGGCACATGCCTGGGCTGTGGGCTTAATTCCCAGTGTGGGATCTCTCTCATCAGTGATGTTTCTATCTCTCTCTCCCTTCCTCTCTGAAATCAATAAAAATATATTTTTAAAAAAGAAAAATAACTAAAAATAAGAAGGCAGAATACTACCTTGTTCAAACTTAGTGGGATCTGTAGGCCTCCAGTGACCACAATTTTTTATTGTTAATCCTCACCTGAGGATACTTTTTCCGCTGTTTTTAGAGAGAGTGGGAGGAACAGCATGGGAGAGTGGAAGGGAGGGAGGAAGAGAAACATCGATGTGAGAGACACATTGATTGGTTGCTTTCAGCACCTGACCTGACTGGGGCTGGGGATGGAACCTAAAACCCAGGTGTATGCTCTTGACCAGAAATTGAACCCGTGACCAGCCAGTGCTCAACTTTTTTACTGCTTTGAGTTTGTCTGTGACTTACTGCAAAAGCACTCTAAGTATTGATTTGGGGGTTACAAATACTTTTTAACAAGTAGGCAAATTCACAAATACAGACTCCATGAATAATGAGGATCAACTGTAGTTGCAACAGAGACCATATGGCCCACAAAGCCTAAAATATTTACTATCTAAACCTTAGAAACAATGTCTGCCCATCCCTGCTTTAGCATGTTAGAAAAAAAAAAAACTTTTCTTGTTCTTAAAACCACTGATTTTGAGGGTTCCTGTTTTTTTTTTTTTTAATATATTTTATTGATTTTTTACAGAGAGGAAGGGAGAGAGATAGAAAGCTAGAAACATCGATGAGAGAGAAACATCGATCAGTTGCCTCCTGCACACCCTCTACTGGGGATGTGCCCGCAACCCAGGTACATGCCCCTGACCGGAATCGAACCTGGGACCCTTCAGTCCGCAGGCCGACGCTCTATCCACTGAGCCAAACCGGCTTTGGCTTGGGGGTTCCTGTTACAGCAGCTTACCATGTCCTAACACAGACTATAAAGTCTATTCTCGTCCCACTACACAGTGCCTTCTCATTTGACCATCTATTACTCCCTTTCAGAAGGAGATACCTATTTCCATCAACCTTTTTTTTTCTACCAAGTAGGCTGATGTTTCTCAAGAGGTGGTACTAAAACCTCCTGCTTCAGCATGGTGTGTGTAGCTTGTTGAAAGCATCTGACTTGGCCCTGGCTGGGTAGCTCATTTAGTTAGAGCATCGTCCCAATATTCCAAGGTTGTGGGTTCTCCCAGTCTGGGTACACACAACAATCAACCAATGATTGTATAAATAAGTGGAACAACAAATCAATGTTTCTCTCTCTCTCAATCTATCAATAGAAAAAATCAAATTATTTGTTTAAAATACCACTCCCCAACCCCCCAAAACACAAACACACACACACACACACACACACACACGTCCTACTGAATTACTCCAGGCAGGGGAGCATTCAACCCTCCATCGTAAAAAGCTCTACAAATGATTCTTAATGCAGCCTTAACTGTGAGAAGCACTGAACTGATAGGAAGCTCAAGAACACTATTACCCTCTCTGTTTTTTAATCTTAAGTGGAGAACATGTTTTCTTAATTGATTCTGAGAAAGAGAGAGAGAGAGAGAGATAGCTGTGAGACAGGAACATCGACTGGTTTCTTCCCAAGGTGCCCAATCAAGGATGGAACCGCTGGGAGGTGACCTGAGTGACTGTAGCCTCTGGGAGGTGACCTGAGGGACTGTAACCTCTGGGAGGTGACCTGAGGGACTGTAGCCTCTGGGAGGTGACCTGAGGGACTGTAACCTCTGGGAGGTGACCTGAGGGACTGTAGCCTCTGGGAGGTGACCAGAGGGGACTATAGCCTCTGGGAGGTGACCTGAGGGACTGTAACCTCTGGGAGGTGACCTGAGGGACTGTAGCCTCTGGGAGGTGACCAGAGGGACTGTAGCCTCTGGGAGGTGACCTGAGGGACTGTAGCCTCTGGGAGGTGACCTGAGGGACTGTAGCCTCTGGGAGGTGACCAGAGGGGACTGTAGCCTCTGGGAGGTGACCTGAGGGACTGTAACCTCTGGGAGGTGACCTGAGGGACTGTAGCCTCTGGGAGGTGACCAGAGGGGACTATAGCCTCTGGGAGGTGACCTGAGGGACTGTAACCTGTGGGAGGTGACCTGAGGGACTGTAGCCTCTGGGAGGTGACCTGAGGGACTGTAACCTGTGGGAGGTGACCTGAGGGACTGTAACCTCTGGGAGGTGACCTGAGGGACTGTAGCCTCTGGGAGGTGACCTGAGGGACTGTAACCTGTGGGAGGTGACCTGAGGGACTGTAGCCTCTGGGAGGTGACCTGAGGGACTGTAACCTGTGGGAGGTGACCTGAGGGACTGTAACCTGTGGGAGGTGACCTGAGGGACTGTAGCCTCTGGGAGGTGACCTGAGGGACTGTAGCCTCTGGGAGGTGACCAGAGGGGACTGTAGCCTCTGGGAGGTGACCTGAGGGACTGTAACCTCTGGGAGGTGACCTGAGGGACTGTAGCCTCTGGGAGGTGACCTGAGGGACTGTAACGCATCAGCAACAAGATGCACTAGAAGAGAAATCACCTCCAACGCTTCAACTAGGCTCTCCTCGAACCCTCAATTTCCTCGTCTTTAAAAATCTCACAGGCTTGTCCTGAGGATGAACTGAGGATGCAAACGAAGTAGCACGTAGCTGCTGCTATATCCATATGCATCTATTTTTATTTTTTAAATCCTCACCTGAGGATTTTAAAAACTTATTTGAGAATGAGAGAGAGAGAGAGAGAGAGAGAGAGAGAGAGAGAGAGAGAGAGAGCCTCCCATGACAGGCCCTGACGGAACCCACACCTTCTGTTGTAGGAGAGGACTCTCCCGGCAACTGAACGACCCGCCAGGTCGCAGCAAGTTATTTGTAAGCCATTTGGGGACACCGCCACTCCAGGATCCTCTACAAGTTCCCGCGGGTTCCCAAGGCAAGTTTCATTACAGGCTTCAGGCCCCAGAGGGAAAATGTCCCATCGCAGCAAAGTTAAGCCACTACTGACACACGAGACCGTGTGGGCTCCCTAACCTGCAGGGGTTCCTCACCTGCAGGCCTCGACCCCGCTGTGCGCCCCCTCTGTGCCCGCCCCTCGGGGTACTCAATGAAGGTCTCCCTGCAGGACCTCATTCTCTGTCCCGCCCCCTTCGGGGCCCCGGTTACCTCCGCGTCTCTTCCCTCCGGAATCCCCTCCCCCGGCTCCCATCTCTGCTGTCCCCCCGCCCCCCGGCTCTCCAGCATCCGGTTCCTTCCTCAGGCCCCTCAGCGCCCGGTACCCACAGCGGCCTCCCAAGACCCTTGCGTCTCCCAAGCTCGCGGCGCCCTTACCCTCACGCCTCCCTAGGCCCCTCCTCCAACCTGCACCGGGCCGACCCACCACCCGCCGCGGGGAGAGACAACGAAGGACGTGGCCCACCCCGCTTCATCCAGCGTCCTCCCCTCACCTCCAGAGCGACGCCCAGGTTCTCCCGCTTCTTTTTAGTCATGTTGCTCGCCGGGATCCCCCAGTCATCATTGGACGCGCCCATTCGCAGCACCACGCATGCGCAAGCACTCGTGCTCCCCCCTCATTGGCCACCAAAGCGGCGGGAGGTGGGGCTCCGGGCGGGCGCCATCTTGTTGAGGGGCGTGGTCAGCGCGCCGCCGCCATGTTTGTGCGGGGCAACCTCTAGTTTGGCCTTAGCCTGGGGCCGGGGGGCGGGTAGATGGCGTGGGGGCAATTTCCGCAGGCAGAGCTGCCCCTGGCCTTCCACATTCAAAGCCCCTTTAGGGCACCGAGAGGCCTTTCCCACCTCTTCTTCCTGCCCGTCATCCCCTTAGTGACCGCCCTGCACACTTTGAGGCCAGCCTGCACCCCCCCCACCCCCCATTTAAATCCTGTGCAACCTTCACGGCCCATCCTGAGGCACCGCTGCTCCAGAAGCCCTCTCTTGAGTTCCTTGGCCTTTTGGGATCTGATCACGACCTCCTGTTGTTATTCCTCCTTTTTGTCTGGTGTTATTTTGCTCACACACATCACGGAAAACCTCCGTCCTGCCACCTCCTAACACCACGTTTCTGTGCATCCCCCCCAGGCTTCCTGTCGGCCGGGTGTTCTATTCTGTTGTCACCCTCTTGCACAGACACTGCAGACCCAGCGCTTTGAAATGTTCTGACTGCCCCCTGGTACAAATGCGCTTCTGTCCCGCGGCCTAGCTACCCCTGAAACTGCCACCAGCGTTCCCGATAAGCCAGTGGTTCTCAACCTTCCTAATGCCGACCCTTTAATACAGTTCCTCATGTTGTGGTGACCCCCAATTTCATTGTTACAAATTGAACATAGTTAAAGCATAGTGATGAATCACAAAAACAATATGTAATTATATATGTGTTTTCCGATGGTCTTAGGCGACCCCTGTGAAAGGGTCGTTTGACCCTCAAAGGGGTCGCGACCCACAGGTTGAGAACCGCTGCAATAAACAAACACCTTTACCACCCGCAATGCACGCTCACATGTTCTATTCTAGCCTATTTTATATATATATATATTTTTTTTTTTAAAAGTTGGTGGCAGGAGACCTATTAAGTTTATTTCATGACCCATTAATGGATATTGAGCTGCAGTTTGTAAAACACTGTCATTCCCTCTGTCCTCGAAATCACTATTTGTGAGGGTGGCAAATACCACCAAGAGAATGCCGCCATTCTTGCGTTGGACATCACCTCCCAATAATGCTAAGGAAACATCTTTGCACACATCGCTCTGTCTTTCTGAAATTTTTCAGATAAATGTGTAGAAGTGGAATTATTGGGTCAAAGAATATGAGGCCGAAATCGAAGCTCCTTATTTTCTGACCAGTTATCTTTCTGGGTGAGCCTGTGGGTTCGGTGTGTGAATGCGTCCAGGTCTGTGTTCTCATAATATAGTTGTTGAGTGATGGTGCTGGAGGCGACCTGAGATCTCATCTCCGCTGGCCGCCTGCCTGAGGCCCACAGAGGAAAATCATAGTAAATTCTCTCTGAACAGTCAGCAGGCTGCGGAGCAGTTGTTTAGTGCAGAGCTTAGCTTAACACCCAGCACAGGAGAAACTTCCTCAAGATCGTTGTCTATCAACTGTCAATCAACAGCATTTATTGTCGGAACACTCTTCACAGCATTGGTTCCAACCCCAGAAAAACCAGACTCTGTGCTTCCCAATTATCACAGGCTCGGGCCCAGGGGAGGCGAGAAGAGGAGGGAAAACACTGTGTTCTTTTAGAAGTGGTTCCTTCCGCATGTGTTTGGCACCACAAAAAAGCCTCGGCGGTGTGGTGAGCTTCCTGTCAGTGCTTTGTCTTTCTCCCCCGTTCCCCGTGAAATAAAGGGTGAGCTGTCATCCTTCTCCCTCAAGAGCCTCGGATTTTCCAAATCAGACTCGTTCCCTGGTTCTCATAATGGGACCAATACTTGAAATGGAACTGGAATGAGAGCCCTGGTGGGTTGTGTGAAAGGGGGGGGGGGAGGGGGGCTGTGGAATGAGTCTGACCTGGATTCCAACCCCAGCTCTACCACTTGCAGTGGTGGATTGGGGGCCAGGTGCTTAAGTTGGCTGAGCCTCAGCTCCCAGGTCTGTAGAGCAAAGCTGAGGGGCCAGGCTTGTGGGCTGCTGTGAGAACCACTAAACGGTCAGTCCTGTGGCTTGTGAGTGACCAGGAGAGATTCAGCAGGACTGATGGGCCCGCTGCCAGTTTTTCATGATAGGGTTTCGCTTGGCAATTGTCGTCATTCTTATTTTGATTATTGTTTTGATATTGGTTTCTATCGGCTTTGACACTACGGTACAGTAGGTGTTGTTAGGAGTTAGGGACAAATGCTTAGGTTGTTCCCTGCTATCAAGGGCTCTTAGTTCACGGCAAAAGGCAGCCCCCAACATACACAGTGTCTCTCCCTAGAAAGGAGATGCCCTTTCCACCTGTACTGGTCCCTCCTGCTGAGACCATCAATCATGGGTTTCCTGTGCCCAGACGTGGCGGACGGTGCTGACCCCTGTGGTGCCGGGGGAAGCTGAAAGAGCCCAGGTAGCCTGCAGAGGTCCTTTCATCCCAGTACATACAGTGACCGGCTTTGATTTCCACGGGGACTGTTTGCCGAGCCTGCTGCAGCTCGGCCTGGCTTTGTGCTGGAAATTCTGCCCACGCACAGATGGATTACTGTGGCCCAGCTGTCTGTTTGTCTGTCTGTCTTTGTTCTTTAGTGAGCTGAGGTTCTGAACTTTCTATTTAGGAGTTTTAGGGTGAAGTGTTTATGGGAAATAGAGCCAGCACTACATTAGCAGACAGAACTGGGTTTATTCCTGGGTGGGCCAGGTTCTCACTGTATGACCTTGGGCAGGTCAAGTCTCTTTGGCTCTCCATTTCCTTGTCTGTGAAATGGACACATGGGGGCAGAACTCGTCGGCTTCGACACCCTCAGAGTCTGTTTTTGATGACTTTGTTATTTCTGAAGTGCCCAGACATAAAGCACCCTTGTTGGCTATAAGGTAAACATATAAAATAAGAACAATCATTACTCTCAAGATATCTTCAATCTAGTTAGAGAGACAGACTGACAACATGAAATAGTGAATACCAGACATCATATAATTAAATGCCAGCTGTCTGTACTTACTGTGGATGAATTAGGAGCTCAGGAAAAAGAGAATGCTGCGGGATTTGTTGAGGCCTGAAGGATAATCGAGATTGGATCAGGTGCAGATGGGGGAGAGAGCACCCAGGTGGGAACCCAGAGGGTTTCCCATGCCTACAGGAGTCTCCCTTTTCAACTACAGCACTGTGCAGGCTAGCCACAGCCCTGGCGCATCGCTCATGAAGACCCTTGGCCCAGTTATCCCATCCCTTGGCCCATCCTGGGCCTGCCTGACCGGTGGGATACAGACCTGGACCCCCACTGCCACCCTGAGGGCTCCTCAGAGCAGGAGTGGGGGAGAGTGGGATCATTCACTGTCAGAAACATTTCGTGCAAGAAGTGAAGAACTTCGTAGGTGGTTAAAATATAGTGGAGGCTGATTTATGGCTGAATTTTGTTCCAGGGCAGCAGATTATAGTCCAAGTTCTGAGGCAAAGGCAGTGTCTTTATGGCTTGCTTGGATCAGTTTTATGTCTTGGTGATTTTTATGTTTCAGCGTCGCCAAGATGCTCAAACTTTTTGTCCCATACCTCACTGGGGAACTCAGGTACCACTCCTGGAACTCCAACTCATTTTACCATAAAAAGAAAAGAAAGCAGAAGAGATGACAGGGATGTTTTTGCTTGACATTTAATTGGTATCCAGTTTTTAGCTAAATTAAATCAAATCATAAATAGATGATGAAACCACATGCGACCCTGAAGTACATGTCAGATGACATCATGAAAACAAAAGGACAGGATTCTAAAAAGTGTTGAATAGGAATATTCATAATATCTTGGTATCCATACTGTCTTCTTTGATGAGAAGAGATTTTTATTAAACATTAGTTTTATTAAACATTTACTCAACTAGACTGCCGGGGTCCAACCCCAGCAGGTCCAGGGGTCCCCAAAGGTGTGGATGGAGTCGGCGAAGAAGGAAGGACACGGAGACAGCATTCAGTTGATCAGCAGCCTA
Source organism: Myotis daubentonii (assembly GCF_963259705.1). Lineage (NCBI taxonomy): Eukaryota > Metazoa > Chordata > Mammalia > Chiroptera > Vespertilionidae > Myotis > Myotis daubentonii. The sequence continues at coordinate 91,237,966 of NC_081845.1, read as the reverse complement.
GCCAGGATCTCCAGCCAGGATCTCCAGCCAAGTTCTGGTCTGGATCTCCAGAGAGGTTCTGCTTCGGAGCTCCAGCCAGGTTCTGTGTCCATGTTCTCTTGCTAGGTTCTCCAGGTTCTCCAGCTAGGTTCAGTCACCAAGTTCTAGTCAGGTTCTCTTACCATATTTCTGTAGTCAAGTTCAGTCCAGGATCTTTTGCCATGTTCTCTCCAGCGAAGTTCTTCTGTCTGTAGGTTCTGTGTAGGTTCTGTCTTCTTGGCTCTCTTCTAAGTTCTGAGAGTTTCTGTCTTGTTACAACTGTATTTATACCAGTTGATTCAATCCTATCAATCTCTATTACAAAGGTTAGGGCGTTTCTTATCTCCATTCCAGGGAGAAAAGATTATGTAGTTTAAGCATGATTGTTTGTAGTTAAAGGGATTAATTACCCGCCTGGCACTTAGTTGAGGGGTTTTATTCCCTCCCTAACTTCAGGGGAAAATCCCTACCTGGGGATTCAACCTTTCTCGGAGAGGTGACCTTGGTTAAAACACAGCGCCAAGGGGAGCAAACATATTAAGAACCGTATGCTATATATGCCAGGTCCCTTGAAACAGCAAGGATGGACCGGCTCCCGGCACTAGACAAGCTCTGCTGGTACGTTTTTACCTTATGGCTACAGTGCCTTTTGTAACTGATCACGCCTCCCACTTCTTTATTCATGAGGAAGCTCAGATCTGAACTTCTGGAATTTTGGGCGTAGGCTTCCATGTGCTAGCATTTTCCCTGGCTTTATTTTGGTTTTCTACCCTTGTTTTCCCTTTGCTCTATCGCTTTATTTTTATCTCACTGTATTGTGTGCATTTTGGTGAACTACCTCAAATCCTTTTTTTGGAACACACAGGAGCATAATAAATCAATAAGTACATCCTGTGTTTGTAAATATGGCCCTTGGTTCTTTCCAGAGCGATTTTCACATCCACTAGCGCCGTGGGTCCTCACACAGCTCTGCAAGGGGAGTCGGGCAGACCCCATCACCCCCATTTTACAGACAAGGAAGCTGAGGTACCTCCGAGCATGAAGTGGCTTCCAGAGGAGGAGAGACCACCCCTCCATCGACATAGAAGACTGCCTGAACCCCTCTGAAGAAGGAGACAGGAACATGAAACTAGCAGCCCATTAGGTGTCTTTTTATTAGTAGATGTAGACTGACAAGGAGGAAGCCAAGGTTGGGGTCACCAGTTAGAGAGGACGTAAATTGGGGTGACCACTGGCTTCAGAGATTCCTTCAGAATGCATATCTGAGTTGCCATCTCTGCCTGCCATCCGTCTTTTCTAACCCCTCTCACTGGTCACATGGGTGGGTGGCATGTGATCCAAGCTGGGCAGCCAATCGCAGAGCCACACTCTGATTGTCTCAGAGGCCAGGGCGTGAGCTGGGCCAATAGGAGTTCTTCACTGAGATTTTTAATCTCTAGCTGGGAAATGGAGCTCTGGTCACAGGGCTGTTGGGATGTGATCCTGGAGCAGCCGGCAGCCGTGCTGCCTTCCCTGAGGAGGTGCTCCCGTGGGTCGTGAGAGAGGCAGGCGGCACACATGGGCAGCAGCTGGGAGATGAGAGGGGGTGCCCTACTGATGTTTGGAGCTCAGGTTGCAGGTGCCCAACTCTTGCTCCTCCCAGGAGGGAGGCCAACAAATCCCCTGTTTTGAGTAAGCTAGATTGAGTTGGGTTTCTTTCACTGAGAGCCCAAAGATGTCTTAATTCATGTGGTTTTTAGACTGATTTTTCACCCAGAAGGAATAAACCCCAAAATTCTGCTTCCCCAGAATCTAAGTTTGAGTCTCATAAGGCCATGGATCTCAAACCTCAATGTTTAGCTTATCCCAGGGGGCCTAAGTCCTGTGAAGCAACAATAATAACTACCACCCCATCTTCATGCACCTCTTTATAGCTGGGCCATAAACAAAGGCAGTGGAGCTAGTGGTTTAGAATGTGGCACCTGATTCCGTTGCTCATCAACTGTGTGATCTCAGGCCAGTACTTAACCTCCAAGTCTCAGTTTCACCACCTGTAAAATGGGATAATAATAGTAGGTACCTCAAAAAACTCTTGTGTGGATTATCCTACATACTAAAAGCCTAATATGCTAAGTGTCCAGTTGTCCAGTCATCCATTCGACCAATCAAAGTGAAATATGCTAATGATATGCTAAGGCCGCTCAACCGCTCACTATGACACTCACTGACCGCCAGGGGGCAGACAGTCAACTGATCGACCAGTCACTATGACGTGCACTGACCACCATGGGGCAGATGCTCTGACTGGTACATTAGCTTGCTGCTGGGTCCGGCCAATTGGGACTGAGCGAGACGGGTGGGACACACCCTGGAGCCCTCCTGTGGTCCCTCCCCAGCTGGCCAACCTTCCGCCTCCCTCCCTGGCCCTGATCATGCACCAGTGGGGTCCCTCAGCCTGGCTTGTGCCCTCTGGTAATCCAGGCTGAGGGACCCGCCCCCCCGCCCCCCTGAGTACATGAATTTCGTGCACTGGGCCTCTAGTACAAAATAAAAACCTTAGTTAGCATACCATAACTATAGTTTAATTTATTTAACCATCAGTCTTCCTCAAGCACTGCTATGAAAGGCAGAACAAATATGCTCATGTCTGTTTGACCAGTGAAGACTCTGGTGTTCAGGGGGGGTTAAGGGGCCCACCCAGGTCACATAGTAAGTGCAAGAGTCTGGATTCTAGACATTGGATTCAAATCCCGGGTCCTCTCCTCTGGACCACGTTTACATAGGGCTCCGTGCTGGCTATTGTCAGCAAACCAGCCAGACAGCTTGCAAAGGTCACTGTCTCTCCAGGGACAGAGTCCATTAGAGTAGCCCATCCAGAAGGATGTGTGGTGAGGACAGGGGATGGGCATAGAAAGATGCCCAGAGAAAAGCTGCTTAAATTGGCTTCCCGGGCACCTGCAGCCGGTGTCCGTGCACCCTCCCCTCCCTCAACGGCAGCTCCCAGCACCCACACTTCTCACATACAATAACTCTAGAAGACAGACTATCAGAATCAGAATGTAATATAGAGACAGCTCTAGTCCAGTGGTTCTCAACCTTGGCTGCACATTAGAATCACCTGGGAATCTTTTTAAAATCCTGATTTCTGGGCCTCGTCCTCTGGAAATTCTGTTTCTTTGTTATGGGGTGGGGCCACAAGATGAGTAACAAAGAAACAGAATTTCCGGAGGATGAGGTCCAGAAATCAGGATTTTATAAAGATTCCCAGGTGATTCTAATGTGCAGCCAAGGTTGAGAACCACTGCTCTAGTCCATTCATTAATTCAACAAACATTTGTTAAGCATCTAATATGCCAGGCATAGAGTAGACATAATGGTGAACAAGACACAGATCAGATCTCTCATTTCACAAAGGAGAAAACTGAAGATGGCTTCTCTGAGGTCTGCAGAGAATTAGTAATGTTGCTGGACACTTTCTGGGGATACCGCCTCGTTCACAAGGGCCCCCTTTTCCTGAGGTTTATGTGCTCTCACCTTCCTCTTCACAGCCGATTGGACTGGAGGAAAACAGCGGTCTGAAGCTGGGCCAATCAGGTTTCATCTCCCAGGAATTTGAACCTGGAATGAGATGCTGGTCTTAGCCCCGAGAAAAAGTCACAGAATGAATGCAAACACTATCCATGGTCCAATTCTTGGTCTGATCCTTGGGTGTCCCACCAGCACCACCCATCCCTTTCTCTTCATTTGAGCAAATTTGAAGTTATTAATGTGTTTTTTTTTCTTGCAACAAAAATAGCCTAAACTAAGTCTGTGGCTGAGCTTGGATTAAAACCAAAGTCTCTTGGCTCCAGACCTGTTTTCTTTCTATCATGCTGGCTGGAAGCAGAGAGGCCCTTCTTAAAGATCTGTCAGAGCTCTGACCTTTGGCTGTGACCTTGGGTATACCAAACAAACCATGCCATCCAAAGAGGTTCTCAGCGCTTTGGAGAGTAAATCTCTGGGAGGTGCCAAGTTCCTTGAGGTGTGAATAGCAGCAGAGCCAAACTGCCCGAGTTCGAGCCAGTCCAGGCCCTCTGCTCACCGGCTGTGTTCCTTGGGCACGTTGCTTTTCTTCCTTTCCTCCTCTGCTACTTACCCCCATAGGTTGTTGGAAGGCTCTAACTATGTGCAAAGTGTTTAGAACAGTGTGCAGCAAATGCTAGCCAACTGCTGTTGCCTGCTTGTTTATATTTTATTTGCCCACAAAACATTCGCAGACCCTCAGGGTTTAGTTTTTGCTCGCTTCCCGGCTACTGCTAATCTCCTGAGACCCACCTGGGTGTGCTTACATCTTAGCATAAAAACAAGTAGCATCCAAGCCCAAACCAGATGCCCACATGAAAAGCAATCAGCCTCTGACCTTTCAGCCACCTTGGTGTGTGTCTTGGACCTGAGTTAGTTGTCTCAGCTTGTACATTCCCCTGGGGCAGGAGCTGACCAGTTTGATTAAGATTTCGCATCAAACCTTTATGCAACAATTATTTACCAAGAGCCTGCTATGTGTTGAGCTCTCTACTGTGGCTGGAGTACAGAGGCTCTGTGTTTGGCGACAGACTAAAAGATAAACGCAATGCCATGTTACCAGCACTGCCAGAGAGGCAGACATAAGGAGCTATGGATGCGCTGAGAATGTGAATCTAGTTCAGACTGGGGAGTTAGGAAAGGAGGTTCTGAGAAAAGGAAAAATGATCAAGAGTTAGACAGCAATGCAATTTCACACCCATCAGATCAGCAGACATCTGACAAAACCAAGTGTTGACAAAGATATGGAGCCATGGAAACTCTGAGGCACTGCTGATGGAGTGTAGATTAGTACAAAGCTTTGGAAAACAAATCAGCAGTAACTAGAAGAGTTGAAGAGGCATTGGTGCACCAGCTGACATATTACAAGTATGTGCTTTGTTGCAATACCAAAGGTTGGAAACAATTCAAATGTCCATTGTATTAGCTACTATGGCAATAGTTCTGTGTAACAAATAATCCTTAAAAAACTCTCAGTGACTTACGGTATAATAACACTTACTTCTTGCTTCCTGGATTTCAGGACATCCGGGGTGATTGTGCTCAGGTTCACTCTGCTCCGTGTATCTCTCTCTTAGGGACTTGGGCCAGAGACAACAGCTTGCTGGGAGCATGCTCTTCTCAGGGCAGATGGCAGGACTGCAACAGGCCAAGTTACACAGGTATGATCAAAACCTCTGTTTGAGCGCCAGCTGGTTTTGCTCAGTGGATAGAGCATCGCCCTGCAGACTGAAGGGTTCCGGGTTCGATTACGGTCAAGGGCACATGCCTGGGTTGTGGGCTCGATCCCCAGTAGGGAGAGAGCAGGAGGTAACCAATCAATGATTCTCTCTCATCATTGATGTTTCTATTTCTCTCTCCTTCTCCCTTCCTCTCTGAAATCAATAAAAATATATTTTAAAAAACCCCAAAAAACACCAAAAACCTCTGTTTGCGTGCATCACATTCTCTAGCATTCTGTGGGTTAAATTCTGTTAGGCCAAACCCAAAGTTAATGGGGCAGGGATATGTTCTCCAGCTTGCTGCCTGTTTTTGTAATTAAAGTTGTATTGGAACACGGTCACGCTTACTCATTTGCATATTATCTATGCCTGCTTTCACACCATAATGGCAGAGTTGAGTAGTTGCAACAGACTCTTGTGCCCACAAAATTTAAAATGTTTATTATCTGTCCCTTTCAGAAAAGTTTGCTGACCTCTGATCTAGAGCTACAAACATCAACATGAATAAATCTCGCAAACATAATGTTGTATGAAGAAACACATTGCAGAGGAATGTAAACCATATGAACTATTTCCCTAAAGTTTATTTTATTTTTTAAAAAATTTTATTGATTGATTTTTAGAGAGAGGAAGAAACACCCTAGCCAGTTTGGCTCAGTGGATAGAGGGTTGGCCTGTGGACCAAAGGGTCCCGGGTTCAATTCCGGTCAAGGGCACATACCTTGGTTGCAGGCTCTTCCCTGACCCTGGTCCTGGTCGGGGCGCACACAGGAGACAACCAACCGATGTGTCTCTCTCACGCCGATGTTTCTCTCTGTCATTCCCTTTCTTCCATTCTCTCTAAAAATCAGTGGGGGGAAAAATAGAGAGAGGAAGGAAGAGAGAAAGAGAGAGAAAAACATTAATTTGTTGTTCCACTTATTTATGCATTCATTGGTTGGTTCTTATATGTGCCTGACCAGGGATTGAACCCACAACCTTGGTGTATCGGGATGATGCTCTAACCAACTGAGCTACCCTGATGTTTAAAAACATTCAAAATATTCAGAACAATACAATATATTGCTTAACTATTCAAACCTATGCTGTGTAAACAGCAAACACCGAAAGCAGGATGATGATCATCCCAACAGTTGGGAAGATGGATGTGACTGGGGACAGGTGCCAGGGGCCTTGCACTGTTTGGTAATATTTTATCTCTTAAGTGATGGTGGCAGTCCAAGGGTATTAATTGCATGATTACTTACAGCTTTCAGTAGGTCCTACATATTTCATAATAGAAAAAAAATGAGTTAGGGGAGCACAGAAGATGGGTGAAGAGTGTTCTAGGCCCAGGACCCAGGAGGCAAAGATAACAGCGTGAGGAAGACTAGAATGACTGAAGCATGAAAGGCATGGAAAAGGAGGAAACAAGGAGAGGCGGCTGGGAGGCAGGTGGAGTCTCTAGATTATTCTAAAAAGTTTGGTTTCTGACCAAGGCAGAGAGGAGTAACTGGGCAGTTCTGAGGTCCAATGGCACCCTGATTGAATTTGCGATTTAGAAGCATCAGGCTGGCTGCAGATGGCCAGGAGCAGAGCTGTAACACGAGCCTGGGGCTGAGCACCATCTTATGTTCTGCCCCTCAGGGGCCTCGCTCCCCTCACTCTACTCCCAGCCCTGGTCTGAAAGGTACCAGGTAAGAGGCTGCGGGATGGTCCAGGGCTGAGCCAAAGCAGGCACAGTGAGGATGGAAAGGAGGGGACATTTTGGAGAGCTATGAAGAAGGTGATTTTAAAAAGAATGTGGAGAGTAGGTGAGGGGGAGAGTCCAGGAAGCCACCCACCTTTCTGCCTTGGACTATTGGATGGTGTTGCCATTGGCTGGGACAGGAAAGCCAGGCAGAGTGGCTGATTTGGGAAGAACAATGGTGAGTTCAGTGGAGTGGTAGCCCCGGAGGGGTAATGGATGGGGCGGGAGGGCAGGTGGGTGGTTGAGCGAGCCTGAAGGTTTTTGTTTCCTTTGTGCTACAAAAGGGGTGCAGTGGGATTGGGATGGGCACGGCAGACACTGTCCGTCATATACCCCACAGGATTCCTCCTTCCTTGATGGACTAACTCGTCTCTTCCAGGAGTCAATGTGCTCAGCCTGAGATAAGTCATAATTGGTACAGATCAGTTATGACCGTCTACACCCCTCTGCCACTGATTGGCACAGGAGAAGACATGTGACCCCAATAGCCAATGAGACAGGGAGGGTCTGCTGGGTCTGTGGGGAACTGTTTTCCTCCATGATGAGAGACATTTGGGAGGAGAACGGCTTCCTGTCCTCTCACTGCACACACAGTGACTCCTTTATTTCTATTTGACCTCTCTGCCTGCCCCTTATTTCTATCTGGGGAGCTGTGGGAAGGGTGTGATGCTGGAGCTGCAGCAGCTGTCTAGTCACCATGAGGACACATTGAGGACGGCAGAATGAAAGAACAGGAAGAGCCTTGGTCCTTGATGACACCTGTGAGCTGTTAAACTGGCTTTGCCACCCACTCCCTTCAGGCACTTGTCCAGTATAAATATACGAGGCCCTGCCCTGGCTGGTTTGGCTCAGTGGATAGAGCATTGGCCTGAGGACTGAAAGGTCCCAGGTTTGATTCCAGTCGAGGGCATGTACCTTGGTTGTGGGCACATCCCCAGTGGGAGGTGTGCAGGAGGCAGCTGATCGATGTTCTCTCTCATCGATGTTTCTAACTCTCTATCCCTCTCCCTTCTTCTCTGTAAAAAAATCAATAAAATATATTTTAAAAAAAATAAAAAATAAATAAAATAAATATACGAGGCCTGGTGCATGAATTCGTGCACCAGTGGGGTCCCTTGGCCTGGCCTGCAGGATCAGGCTGAAACCATCTCTCCAACATCCCCTGAGGTGTCCTGAGAGAGGGGGCAGGCCAGGCCGAGGGACCCCACAGGTGCATGATCCGGGCCAAGGAGGAACCCCAGGAGGGCTCCAGAGTGTGTCTGGCTCACTCAGTCCCAATTGGCCGGACCCCAGCAGCAAGCTAACCTACCGGTTGGAGCATCTGCCCCCTGGTGGTCAGTGCATGTCATAGTGAGCAGTTGAGCAGCCTTAGCATATCATTAGCATATTACGCTTTGATTGGTTGAATGGACGACCGGATGACCGGACACTTAGCATATTAGGCTTTTATTATATAAGATGTCTTTATGATTCGAGCCACTGCCAGTTGTTTTTCCTGTTACTTGCAGCCACATGCACCCTGATTGGTACAGGGGATTTGATTTGGGAAAAAATTAAGGTGTGTCTAAAAGAGGGAAACTGAGCACAGTGTGGAGGATCCAGTTGAGGCTGAGGATGTTATAGTGGCCTCCACGGTCCCCCTACTGGATCCCCCACTAATTCTCTGCTGTCACCTCTTACTACTCTCACTTGCTCACTCTACCCCAGCTGCACGGCCTTTGGCGGCTGGTCAAACAGCCAGGCACATGCCCACCTCAGGGGCTTTGTACCTGGAACATGTTCCTCCAGATGCCTACATGTGTCCTCCCTCACTCCTTCAGGTCTTCACTCAGAAGTCACCTTTTTGATGAGATCCTCTCTGGCTATTCTCTTCAGATTGAACCCCCTCCCAAGTCTCCTTATTTTCCTGCACGGCATTTACTGTATATTTTGTTTATTGTCTCTCTTCACCAGAATGTAGCTCCATTTCATTCCTTGATGTATTCCCTAAGACCTAGAGTAGTGAATATAAATGGTAGATGTTCAATATGTATTTGTTTGGGGGCCCTCGCTGGTTTGGCTTAATGGATAGAGTGTTTGCCTGCGGACTGAAGGGTCCCCGGTTCAATTCCAGTCAAGGGCAGGTACCTTGGTTGCAGGTCCCTGGCCCTGGTTGGGGACATACGGGAGGCAACCAATTGATGTGTCTCTCTCACATTGGTGTTTCTGTCTCTCCCTCTCCCTTCCACTCTCCCTAAAAATCAATGGTAAAAATATCCTCAGATGAGGATTAAAAAAATAAAAATAAATAAATATTTGTTGGATGGATGAATGAATGAATGAATGAATGATGAATTTGTAGGGACTCCAGGACTGGCAGGAAGGCATCATTTTTCTCCTGCTGACCTCAGCAGCCTAAAGAATAAAAGCAAACTGCTGGACTGACTCAGGGGGCAGGGGATAGACAAGGGCTGGGAAGGGCTTCTGTGGTTATGAGGATACTCCGTGTGGAGCATGGGGGGCCCTTCCTGCCAGCCTGTCCCCCCACACAGACAGCGCTCTGCCCTGCCTGCCTCCTGGGTGATGTTCCTGTTCCAGACTCTGCCTTATACCTGGAATTCTGACTCACCCTTGCTGCTCAGCCGTGCACCCTGTCTCCTGGGGCCCAATGTCCCCTTCTCGGAATGCCTGTCCGCGGAAACTGCTTCCCTTCCAGAGTTCTCACTTGTTGCCTGTTTGTTTGATCTCCAACCCAACTGCCAGCCTCAATCTCCTCCCAGGCTCAGGGGCAGCCCCCTAACAAGGCTGGGCCCGGGGAACACAGAAACCCCGTAGGGAAAGGTCCTGTTATTCCAAGGAGGCAGGCTTAGAGACAAGTCTTCCTTTCAGGGATTCCATAAAATGGCACTTGCCCACTACCGTGGTTTCTCTGGGGAGGAGCATACGCTGTCACACGCGTTGTCACATTTACTCTTCCAAGAACCCACTGAGTGGGTGCCATCACTGCCACTTTCCAGATGAGAACACTGTGGCCAGAGAAATGCCGGAAGCTGCCTGGAGCCGCAGTTACACAGATGCAGAGATGGGCCTGCGGGGGAGGGGGCCTGCGCTTTCCCAGGGAGGAGGGGGAGAGCACTCCCTTCCCCCTTCTCCGCCAGCCTCCCCGCTCTCCGCGCATCATAAACACCAGAACCCCCGGCTCTGGAGAGGAAGCCAGAACCTGATCTGTGTATTTTGCAGTGAACAAAGGCGCGGGAGCTCTTCCTAACAGGCTTGCTGGAGGCACCGGCGTTTTTATCTGTGGCCTCCAGTCCCCCTCCCGTCTCTTTGAGGTTGGAAGGGATCAGACAGCCAGCCCGCCCCTTCCCACCTCCTTCCTGGATTCCCCTGGAGTTAGCCGATCATTGCTTAGCTGCCTACCCTGCCGCCTGGGGGAAGCTCAGACTTCTTCCTCTGACATTTCACGTGCCTGGATCCCCGCAGCTCCCTCCTCCAGGGCCACAACTTCTCACCACTTCCCCGGGTGTGAAGCTGGACTGAGGGCCTGGGGGCAGGGAGCCCCGTGGAGAGGCAAGGCCTTCCCAGAGCAGCGGTGGTTTCCGGTGCTGTGCAGGGGACCTTCCCTTTGCCCGTCCAGATCCGCACCCCGCTTCCAACACCTGCTCCCTGGCCCAGATGGCTGCCCTCTCCAGGGCTCCGGGTGGGTTTGGGGGAAGGGAGAGGAGTGAGGACAGGGAATTTATTTCTTTAGTTCCCTCTGGGCGGTAAACTAAGGAGGCTTATTGACAAAGGACTCTTTATACAGGTGGGTATGGAGGAGCCACAAGGGCAGTGCAGTCAGCGGGGCTGTGACCAGCCCTCAGTCCACAGGGTGGCATCGGAGTGGTTGCATCTGGAGGGAGAGGGCCAATCTGTGGGGAGCTTCCCAGCAGGGCACCCAGCCACCTGAGCTGGCCCTGCAGGGAGGGAGCCCTCGGCATAAATTTCCTGATTGCACCGGCCTCCTCATGGGCCCTTCCATTAGCCAAATCCTACCTGAACCCACGGGGGGGGGGGGGGGGGGGGGAGGGGCGGGCGGGTGGGGTCCAGGGGATGAGCAGGAGAGATTCAGCGCCTATCTCCAGCAGATGTTTGTCTATTAACAAATTCTAAACAGGCACAGATGTGCTAATATATTATGTATATTATATAGTGCATACAAGAAGAGAAATGGAAAGGAAGAGATAACAGCGGAAATAACCCCAATAGGTTATTTCATGCCCCTCCGGGTGTGGGCTCCCTGCTCTGATGGGGACTGTGTAAAAGGCCAATGTCCCTGGAGGGACATTCTGGGGTGAGGGAAACATCTCGAACCGAGTGCCGATTAGAAGAGTGTACACACACGTAAAAACCGATGAAGCCGCGCACTTAGGATCAGCACATTTGACTGTGTGTAAACCTCACGTGTGGGCCCAGCGGGTTCCCACTTTTCTTCCATCGTCCCCCCAGGAGGCTGGAGCAGCCTGTTGTTTCAGGGCTACTCCTCTCCCTGTCCCCCTCTCGCTCTGTTCCGCTGTCCCCACACTGCTGACTGCGGGCCAGGACACCTCCCTCCCAGGAGGCCCGCCACCTTGTTCTCTCAGAATAATAATAATGTTCTCTTACTACCTGCTGGGAGTTGTTCTGGGCACTTAATGCGCGTTAACTCATTTAATCCCCAACAACTCTGTGAACACGGGTACTCTTTGCCTTCCTTTTACAGATGGGGAAACTGAGGCACCCAAGGCCACACAGCTAGCGAGGGGAGCTAGGATTCGGCCAGGCCTGCGCTCTGACCCACCGCATGCAGCTTCCCCGGGCTTAGGAAGTGGACATGGGCCTCCCCTCAGATGCCGGTCTGCTCATGAGCTTTGACCTTGTTCTGTGGGCTAACAGCGAGCCACCAGAGGGTTTTCACACATGCATTTCATGACCAGAACATGCCAAGTGTCTGGGGTGTGTGGCTGACGTCTCCCCTCCCTTCTGAAGAGTTTGCTGGGAGCTGTGGCGAAGTGACGAGACCCCTTCCAACGGCCGCGGAGGAAGCGTGGGCCCAGGCTCATTAGCAGCATGAGCCGCGGGCAGCCAGACAGGGCAGCACTTACAAGGCCGGCTTCTCTGACTGCGGGCACCATGGGTGCCCACCCGGGAGAGCGTGCGCCCGGGCCTGCAGACAGCCTCGTGTCAGAATGCCCCGGGCAGACTGCACTCCTCCGCCTCACAAGACAGGTCACTTCCCTCCCCAGCTTCCAAGCCGGTCCTGGAGCTGTTCTCTTGTTCCTTCGCTCTGTTGGTATTGAAGTCTGGGCGGCCTGACAGCCCTGGCAGACAGCCCAGAGGCCAGCGCCCCAGGCAGACACTCTCTGCTTATAATTCAGCCCCAGCGGCCTCTGCGATTGGGTGGCATTTGTGAGCACAAAAGAGAAGATGCGGGCATTCAGGAGGCTCTCAGAAAGGGCGCTGCAGGCCTCCCGGCTGGTCTCCCGAGGTCTGCGTGAGTCTATTTCAGCCGCCCAGGCATTTCTGTTTGCATCTGCCCCCCTGGCTGCTGGGCACCGAGGGGTGGGCGTCTGCTGGCCTGGAGGGAGGGAGCTGGCGCGGAGGTCTCTGCCAGGGCCCCCCTGCCTGAAAGACTTGGGGGTGGCTGCCCAGAGCTGGAGTTAGGGTCTTCCCTGGCCCAGGCCCCCTACTGGCCCATTCTCTCACAAACGGGGTGATGGCGGTGGCCTCCGCAGCGGTCGGTCCCCTGCCGCAGTCCCTTGCATCCTCCTGGCCTCCCTCTTTGCAGGCCCCGCGGAGAAGTGCTGTGTAACTGCGAGTCGGCAGTAAAGAGTCAGCTCCCTTAATTGGGGCCTCGTGGGACCCAGGCTGCCTTGTCACCCACATCCGCACGGGGAGGACCAGATCAAAGCTCCTCCGCTGCGCACCGAGCTGCTCTCAGCAGGAGCCAGAGGACTGAGCCAGGAGGATGGCAGATGCCGCTCTGTGCAAAGGCCTTTTCCTCTGCAGCAGCCGGTCCCCCTGCTGCTCTCTGTGGGGCCTGCCCAGCCTTGTCTCTAGTCCTGGGAGAGACGGGGACTTTGAAAATTCCACCCAGAGAGGTGCACTGGCTCCCAGCATGCTCTGTGGCGGCTGTTGTTGATTTGAAATGTTTGCCCGGGAGTCCCAGTTCGGCTCAGCAGACAGCAGCATTTGCTTATTAATTTGTTTATTGATTTACTGGGCTGGACTTGGGGCTTCTCCCGGGAAGAACTCCAGTCGTGTAGCCCGCTTGCCCAACGTCCAGCCAACAGTCAGACTCGAGTTTGGGCCTCAGATGCCACACGGCCTCGAGTGGGCAGGTCTCGAGCCAGGGCAAAGCCCCAGAAGGGCAGCTGGGCAGGGCGGCGGGGCACGGAAGGCCTGGGGCCAGGCGGGCGAGGAAGTGGCCGGCAGCAGGGCTGCAGGGACCAGGGCACACCATGCTGTTGTGCGGTGTGGCACTCCCAGTGGGCCCCTCCCTGCGGAGAGGTTATTACAGACCCGTGGCCGGAGAGAGAGAGACTCATCTCCACCCCAGGAGCCCTTCTCCCGCTCAGCGCACTGAAGGGGCCTCCCTCCCAGAGGCAGGGGATGGAGAACGGCCAAGGTCTTTGGTGCCCGAAGGTGCTCAGGTTCATGGCGTAGGACGGCTCTGCCGAACGTGCCAGGACTGAGTAAGGCAGAGGGTGTTTCTAGCAATGATTTCCTCAGCTCTTGCATAACGACACTACGCTTTGAAAAACCTCTGAGGACGTCTGTGGCTTGTTGCCTTTTGGAGGCATATGTCGACTGCAGATTGTGGGAGCAGGATGGGAGGGGGAGGGGACGGCAGGGCTGTGAGAAGGAGGCAGCGCCTCTGAACAGAATTCTGCCATGGATATAAGATCTCGGACAGAGACCTGGTAAGAGGGAGGCGACTCTGAGTTTGGACGGGTCCTGGCTCCATCATTTAGGAGGTGGGCAACCTCAGGCAAGTTACTTACCACCTCTGTGCCTCATCTCAGCTCTCAGAGGAGGGTGAGATGTCAGCCTCGTAGAATGAATGTGAGGGTGTAAATGGGATAATGTAAGACCTGCACTAATATGTAGGTGGTCGCTCCCTCCCTATCACATACACAAGGTTAGAGACGTGATGTTTCCTGATGGAAGTCTCACCCCTAAGATGGAAGGAAGACCCTGTCTGAATACACCCTGCACCCCCCTTTTCAGACGTGCCTTTCTCTGGCTGCTCTGGGCTTCTCTGAGCCTCCCTGGAGACCCTTCTCTTCCTTTTCCCCTTTGGGACCAACATAAAATCTCCTGGCATTCCTGTAGGTCATCCCTGCACTCATCTGTGCCCTCAGAGGCTGCCAGGTGTGTATAGTGGGGAGGCGGGGGGGGGGGGCGCGCGTCGACGGTGGGCATAGGAAACGGCTGAGCACGCCCTTCGAGAAGCCCACGGCTCTGTGAGAGTGGCAGGTCTCAGGGGAGCACGCTGGCTGAGGAGTCCCCTGCCCAGCCTCCGACCCCAGCCCAGCCTTTCCCTGCTGTGCAGCCTGAAGCCCGGGTTTAACCTTCCTGGGCCTGGTTCCTGCATCTGCGGAAGGAGAGGGTGAGTGCTGGCCTCAGAGGGCTGTTGTGGTTAGCGAGTTTATACACGTTACACACTGAAACCACGAGGCACCTGCTCCCCATCCTAGTCTTACTCCGCATGGGCTTTACACACTCAGCCCATCTCCCGTTATTCCTGCCACATTCCGGGGCACACTGCTCAGACCCTGCCCTCAGCCACGGCCTCTTTGCTTTTGCACTTGCTGTTCCGCAGCCAGGAATGCCCTTCCTCCCAACCTTGGCCTGTGAAAGCCCTTCTCATCAGAGGCTGCCTCCTCCATTCTGCTAAACAGTTCTTGGTTCCTCGGGACAAAACCAATCTCTCTCTCTTTCTCTCCAGAGCTCCCCAAACTCTCACATATGTCTCGGTTTTAGTACATTCACCCCTCTCTCTCCACTCGGACCATCCTGAAAACTCCTCCCAATTCTTTGGGATTCATGTAGGTGTGGGTGTCACTCCCTCTGGGAAGCCTTCTTGGATCCCTCTCCCCAACTCCCACCTGCAGACCCCACTGGGTCGTGGTTTCTCCTCCTCTCTGCTTTTCCTTGCACATCTATTACCTGTGCCTGTCGATTACCTGTGCCTGTCTATTACCTGTGCCTGTCTATTACCTGTGCCTGTTTATTACCTGTGCACACCTATAACCTGTGCCTGTCTATTACCTGTGCCTGTCTATTACCTGTGCCTGTTTATTACCTGTGCCTGTCTATTACCTGTGCCTGTCTATTACCTGTGCCTGTCTATTACCTGTGCCTGTTTATTACCTGTGCACACCTATAACCTGTGCCTGTCTATTACCTGTGCCTGTCTATTACCTGTGCCTGTTTATTACCTGTGCCTGTCTATTACCTGTGCCTGTCTATTACCTGTGTCTGTCTGTCTATTACCTGTGCCTGTGTATTACCTGTCTATTACCTGTGCCTGTCTATTACCTGTGCCTGTCTATTACCTATGCCTGTTTATTACCTGTGCCTGTCTATTACCTATGCCTGTTTATTACCTGTACCTGTCTATTACCTGTACCTGTCTATTGCCTGTGCCTGTCTATTACCTGTGTCTGTCTATTACCTGTGCCTGTCTATTACCTGTGCCTGTCTATTAACTGTGCCTGTCTATTACCTGTACCTGTCTATTACCTGTACCTGTCTATTGCCTGTGCCTGTCTATTACCTGTGTCTGTCTATTGCCTGTGCCTGTCTATTACCTGTGTCTGTCTATTACCTGTGCACATCTATTACCTGTGCCTGTCTATTACCTGTGCCTGTCTATTACCTGTGCCTGTCTATTACCTGTGTCTGTCTATTGCCTGTGCAAATGTATTACCTGTGCCTTTCTATTACCTGTGTCTGTCTATTGCCTGTGCCTGTCTATTACCGGTGCCTGTCTATTACCTGTGCATATCTATTACCTGTGCCTGTCTATTACCTGTGCCTGTCTATTACCTGTGTCTGTCTATTACCTGTGTCTATTACCTGTGCCTGTCTATTACCTGTACCTGTCTATTACCTGTACCTGTCTATTGCCAGTGCCTGTCTATTACCTGTGTCTGTCTATTGCCTGTGCCTGTCTATTACCTGTGTCTGTCTATTACCTGTGTCTGTCTATTGCCTGTGCCTGTCTATTACCTGTGTCTGTCTATTGCCTGTGCCTGTCTATTACCTGTGTCTGTCTATTGCCTGTGCACATCTATTACCTGTGCCTGTCTATTACCTGTGCCTGTCTATTACCTGTGCCTGTCTATTGCCTGTGCCTGTCTATTACCGGTGCCTGTCTATTACCTGTGCCTGTCTATTACCTGTGTCTGTCTATTGCCTGTGCCTGTCTATTGCCTGTGCCTGTCTATTACCTGTGCCTGTCTATTACCTGTGTCTGTCTATTGCCTGTGCCTGTCTATTACCGGTGCCTGTCTATTACCTGTGCCTGTCTATTACCTGTGCCTGTCTATTGCCTGTGCCTGTCTATTACCGGTGCCTGTCTATTACCTGTGCCTGTCTATTACCTGTGTCTGTCTATTACCTGTGCACATCTATTACCTGTGCCTGTCTATTACCTGTGCCTGTCTATTACCTGTGCCTGTCTATTACCTGTACCTGTCTATTACCTGTACCTGTCTATTGCCTGTGCCTGTCTATTACCTGTGTCTGTCTATTGCCTGTGCCTGTCTATTACCTGTGTCTGTCTATTGCCTGTGCCTGTCTATTACCTGTGCCTGTCTATTACCTGTACCTGTCTATTACCTGTACCTGTCTATTGCCTGTGCCTGTCTATTACCTGTGTCTGTCTATTGCCTGTGCCTGTCTATTACCTGTGTCTGTCTATTGCCTGTGCCTGTCTATTACCTGTGTCTGTCTATTACCTGTGCACATCTATTACCTGTGCCTGTCTATTACCTGTGCCTGTCTATTACCTGTGTCTGTCTATTGCCTGTGCCTGTCTATTACCGGTGCCTGTCTATTACCTGTGCACATCTATTACCTGTGCCTGTCTATTACCTGTGCCTGTCTATTACCTGTTCCTTTCTATGATCTGTGCCTGTCTATTACCTGAGTCTGTCTATTACCTGTACCTGTCTATTACCTGTGCCTGTCTATTACCTGTGCCTGTCTATTACCTGTGCCTGTCTATTACCTGTTCCTTTCTATGATCTGTGCCTGTCTATTACCTGAGTTTGTTATTTACCTGTTCCTGTCTATTACCTGTGTCTGTCTATTACCTGAGTCTGTCTCTTACCTGAGTCTGTCTATTACCTGTGCCTGTCTATTACCTGTGTCTATTACCTGTGCCTGTCTATTACCTGTGTCTATTACCTGTGCCTGTCTATTACCTGTGTCTATTACCTGTGCCTGTCTATTACCTGTGTCTATTACCTGTGCCTGTCTATTACCTGTGCAAATGTATTACCTGTGCCTGTCTATTACCTGTGTCTGTCTATTGCCTGTGCCGGTCTATTACCTGTGCCTGTCTATTACCTGTCTCTGTATATTACCTGTGTCTGTCTATTACCTGAGTCTCTCTATTACCTGTGCCTGTCTATTACCTGTGCCTGTCTATTACCTGTGCCTGTCTATTACCTGTACCTGTCTATTACCTGTGCCTGTCTATTGCCTGTGCCTGTCTATTGCCTGTGCCTTTCTATGATCTGTGCCTGTCTATTACCTGTGCCTGTCTATTACCTGTGTCTGTCTATTACCTGTGTCTGTCTATTACCTGAGTCTGTCTATTACCTGTGCCTGTCTATTACCTGTGCCTGTCTATTGCCTGTACCTGTCTATTACCTGTGCCTGTCTATTGCCTGTGCCTGTCTATTACCTGTGTCTGTCTATTGCCTGTGCCGGTCTATTACCTGTGCCTGTCTATTACCTGTCTCTGTATATTACCTGTGTCTGTCTATTACCTGAGTCTCTCTATTACCTGTGCCTGTCTATTACCTGTGCCTGTCTATTACCTGTGCCTGTCTATTACCTGTACCTGTCTATTACCTGTGCCTGTCTATTGCCTGTGCCTGTCTATTGCCTGTGCCTTTCTATGATCTGTGCCTGTCTATTACCTGTGCCTGTCTATTACCACCACCCTCAGCAGAGTTGGTCGGTTTTCCTGTGTGCCTCCTCCAGCTGACTGTGATTTCCAGTGATGGGGTCAGTCGCAGCTAGGATTGAAATGGGCTGCAGGTCATATCAAACCCCCAAATGTTAGTTTGTACCTTTAGACATTTTATTTCTTTCTATCGTGATAGTCTGGAGTCTACCGAGGCTTCTACTCATGTCACTCTGTGGTGGGTGACTTCCTGATTAGGGTCCCTCACAGGCCAACATAGCTGCTCCAGTTCCAGCCATTACCTCCATCTTCCTGTCAGCTGGGGGAAGAGTGCCAGCTATCTCTTAAGGAGAGTTCAGAAGCTATCGTTTGACACTTCCCTTTACCCTTTATTGGTTAGAATTCAGTCACATGGCTATGTCCAGCTGCAAGGGAGGCGCGGCCATTCCAGAAGTTCCAGGACTAGGGACGAACAGGAGAACGGGATGGAGACAGCTAGCAACCTCTGCCTTAGGGTCCTGGTGCCTTCATCCCTGCGCTGTGTCCCGCCCCGCCCTAGCACATCTCTGGACGCACAGACAGACTCATGTAGACCGTCACGAGGTATGTGTTTGCCTCGCCGACAGAACAGGTGTGTGGCAGCCTCTGAGGGGTCTGTGTGTCCCCCATTCACTCATTTCGGAATATTTATGGATGCAAATGTTACTGTAGGTGCACGGATAAAGCAGTGGCTGAAATAGACAAAGTCTGCCCCCTTCTGAGCCCACATCCCAGTGGCTTCTACAGTGATAGGAAGCACTGCGCTCAGCTCTCTCTGAAGATTCACTCGCCCATGGTAGTCATGTCTGCTTTACAGACCAGGAAACTGAGCACAGGAAGAGCAAGTGACTTGCCAAGGTCACTCAGGTGAGGAGAGAGCTGGCATTTAAGCCACGTGGTCTGGCTCCAGAGCCTGTCCTCGTAGCCTCTACCGGATGTCACTTCTCACCATTTCGACACTGCGACCCTCACTGCACAGACTGTGCTGTGTCCGGCCTTCTGCACACAACTGTGCCACAGACACTTTCTTGTGACGTTTGTAACCACCATTTGTAGTGGCCACACGGGGTGGGCAGGTGGAGCAGCACGGGGTATGCACGGAGTGGTCCCTGTGCCTGTCTATTACCTGTGCACGGGGTGGTCCCTGTGTGGGTTGAGCTGTAACCAGGCCACAGGTTTCACAACGAGTCAGGGATAGAATTTGGGTCAAGAAGGACCCGTGCGCATCCGCATCCGACAGGGAGAGGCCTGATGACATGGGTCACCTTGGCTTTCTATTCCTCCGAGCACATCTGTCTTCTCAAACCCTTTCCTGGCCCGGGGGGAGGGGAGTGTAAAAGGGCTCTGGAGGAAGGCAAGAGGTACCAAAGATACGATGCTGGGGCGCACATCTCTCTACCTCCCCACTTCACCTCTCCCCAAGTTGTCCTTCTGTGCTTCAGGGAGTGGGACCAAAGAGAACGGAGGGAACCTTCCCAAGCACTTGTTCCCCGTGAGAATGCTACACTTTTGTTGTTGTTAATCCTCAGCTGAGGATATTTTTTCCATTGGTTCTTAGAGAGAGTGGAAGGGAGGGGGAGAGACAGAGAGAGAGAAACATCCACGTGAAAGAGACACATCGGTTGGTTGCCTCCCCCATGCACCCCAACCAGCTCTCTGATGGGCTTCAGGGATTGAGCCTGCAACCAAGGTATGTGCCCTTGAGTGGAATCAAACCCCCGACCCTTCTGAGCCAAATGGGCTAGCCAGTGGTTCTCAACCCTCTGGCCCTTTAAATACAGTTCCTCATGTTGTGACCCAACCATAAAATCATTTTTGTTGCTACTTCATAACTGTAATGTTGCTACTGTTATGAATCGTAATGTAAATATCTGATATGCAGGATGGTCTTAGGCGACCCCTGTGAAAGGGTCATTCGACTGCCAAAGGGGTCGCGGCCCACAGGTTGAGAACCTCTGGTAGGGCAAGAATGCCACATTTTATTGTGAGGACACTGGGATTCAAGGAGGTCTGTTCTCTGGCCCTGTGTCTCTGGCTAGAGATTGAAGCTCTGGCTCTTGCGTGGTGGGAAGAAGGGGGCAGAAAGTAGGTGCCCATTTTGCAGATGGACACATCAAGGCCCAGAAATTTAGTTAAGCTGTGACCAGGCCACAGGTTTCACAGGGAGTCAGGGATAGAATTTGGGTCTTGCGGTCTCCTGGTCCTGAGCAGGCTCATCTGACCCCACCTTTGGCCCCACAGGTTTGGTTTCTAAGACCCCAGAAACCTCAAAGCCCCTGGTTAAACCCATGGAAGGCCTGGTAATCAGCAGGTGCCTGTGGCCAGGCTGAGTCTGGCAAGAACTGGGTGAAGTGCTGTGGGGGTGCAAAAACAACTAAGACGTGATTGTCATTTGGAGGCGATGATGGGGGTGGGGGACCAATTGGGTTGTGGAGATGAGCTCTTAGAAATAGGACACTCATCTAACTTTCAATGATTTCCACACGTGGTGATGCCCCTGAGCACCTCGAGAGCCAGTATGGGCTGCAGCAGTGGAGAAAGCCTCATGGGAGAGCAGGATCTGAGCTGGGCTTTAAGAAGTAGTAGGGATTAAACTCATACACCAAGGTGGAGAGATGGCAGGAGGGTGAGGGGTGCCAGCTTGAGTAAAGGCACAGGGACTGTTCCGAAGTGCCACGTGCCAAGTATGAGGGTGGGACCGCCTTGTTGGAGAACAGTAGGCAATGACACTGGAGAGGGGCCAGACATTGGGGAGGTTTGGAAGAACAGCCGACGTATTTAAACTTAATTCTGAAATCCAAGGAAGGCAGCTCTTCAGCACCGGTGCCTCCAATCCCCCTATTTCACGGGAGACACCACTAATCAACCACTATACTCTCCCTGCAGAGCCACATGGGGCCTCAGAGTCCTTTCCCTTCCTTTCCTTTCCTTTCCTTTCCTTTCCTTTCCTTTCCTTTCCTTTCCTTTCCTTTCCTTTCCTTTCCTTTCCTTTCCTTTCCTTTCCTTTCCTTTCCTATCCTTTCCTTTTTAAATGTTTTTATTTATTTCAGAAAGAGGAAGGGAAAGGGCTAGAAAGATAGAAACATCAATGATCCCCCTACTGGGGATCTCGCCCACAACCCGGGCATGTGCCCTGACCAGGAATTGAACTGTGACCTCCAGGTTCACAGGTCAATGCTCAACCACTGAGCCACACCAGCCGGGCTAGAGTCCTTTTCAACCCAAGCTCCCGCCAGCACTTGCAACTGAGAGGAAACTTAGTTCCTGTGGGTAAGTGGGAGCCACCACAGGTTCTTGAGCAGGAGAGTTTCTGAATGGGTTTTGTATTCCTGGAGCCTGTGTGACTCCTTGCCATCAACCCAATCAGCTTTGAGTCACAACCATGGTGGGCTTGAGACCTGAACACCACAGGGCAACGGAGCATCTATCTTCACCCTATAAACCCATCTCGTCCAGGCCTGCCCCTCTGGGCACAGGGCCCAGCTTTTCTCGTCCTGGAACTGAGCAGAGAGAGAGAGTCAGCCACACCGTTTAGGTGAGATTGAATTCTGAATGAGGCCCTGGTTGGCTGCCCCCCCGCCGAGGGACAGAGGAGGCCAGGTCAGGGTTGGGTGGGTGCCACCACCGACCCAGGTTCTAATTTAGTGAGTTGAAATGCACCTTTAAAATGCATAAGGTCTGAACAAAACTCATCTGTCATGGTTTTCAGCATGAGAGCGATCCATCCATCCACCACAGATATGTGTGTGTGTCTCTGGGCCAGTGTGTGTTTTCTTTCCCAAAAGTAAGTATTGATTCTCTGTGACTGTAAACAGGCCATAAGAATGCTCTCAGGCATCCCACCCTCTGATTGCGGCCATGCAGATAGGACTGAGATGGCATTCCTCCTGTGGCTCCGGTCTGTTTGTCATTGCTGGCGCGCGCGTGGTGTGTGTGTGTGTGTGTGTGTGTGTGTGTGTGTGTGTGTGTGTGTGTGTGTGTGAAAGGTGGGGATAAAAAGGAAATTACTGCATCTGCCCAGAGTTGCTGTGCACACCGAGGGCAGGGGTTTGTCTGTTGTGGGTCTTGGGGGCTGGCAGGTGGGGAGGGAACGCCGATGCGCTGGAGTGGGGAGCTGAAGGTTCCCTGCTTTGCAGCCCTTGGGTCCCCCCCCCCCCCCCCCCCCCCCGCCCAGGCTGCAACTCTATCCCCAGCTGGGGAGGCGGGTTGGAAATGCAGCTCCTGGCAGGCGCTGGGCCCATGAGCGCCCTGGATTCGTGAGCGGCTGAGAGATATGTTTATTTCCCTTTAATGTTGTTCAGGGTTCAATTTACCCAGTGGCACGCTAGTAAATAAATAAGAAAACCAAACCTTTGACAGGGGGAAATATGGAGTTTTCCTCCTATATTTCTGAGTAATATCTCAAAACTTTTGTGACTCACGAGGGCCTGCAGTGTTTGGCTAAAGGGAAAGAAAAGAAGGAAAAGAAAATCATCTCGTTTCTTATATATTTGTCAACAGCTTTACAGCAAGTGGAGAATATTCTATATAATGTGGCCCTGTGCACCCTCCGGGCTGGCGGCAGCTTCCCTGAGGTCTGTGGCTGTGTCTGAAGCCAGGCAAGTGTAACCTGCATAATTGTGTCTCTGTAAAGGGGCCGTTTTCTATTGCCCGGAACCCATTACCCACCAAATCTCCTGACACTAATCTCCCAGGCCTCCAAAATCTGGGCGTTCGGGGTGGGGAGTTATTGCACAAAAATCGCTCGAACGCGCCGGCTCGGAACGCGGCCGTAGTTAAGAAAGAAAGAAAAAGGCAAATGAGACAGAAGCAGTTCCAGGCGAATGAGGCAGTGAGAGGGGAGACCAGGAAGGTGTGGGCCACAACTCTGCGCCCTGTTGTGTGTTTCCCTGAAGACTGTGTCGGGACCCTCTGTGCCAAGCGTTGGGCAAGGCATAAGGAGAGGAGTATCATCAATAACAACAGTGCAGTCCTGATCATCGTAACCATAATGGGCCTCTTCCTTCGCACTTACCGGGTGCTGTGTGCTGTGCTGAGCACATATTCTCAGAGTTGAGTAGCCGAGGTCCTTGCTCTCCGCGAGTTTACGATCTGGTGGAGGCTAGGGGAGCAGGATCAGCTGCCTATTGAAAATCCTTGGAGAGTTCTGCACTTGAAGCGTAGTTAGGAAATCCCCAAATTGGAGAACTTCTTATAAATGTTAAATTTGGGGCTCTGGTTGATGTTGGAAATCTTAGCTCTGTCTCGTTGAGGAACCCTGGGTAAATCAGGTTTTTATGAAAAAGCTTGCCCAATTTAGCAGAAAGGAAATGGACAAAGGGGTGAGTATGGGAGGGGGAGGGGGAGGGGGAACTATAACGGGGAGAACAGGGGACATTCAGGTCACAGAGAAAGGGGGGGCAGGAAGAGGGGAAGGCGTGGGGAGATGGCTGACCACTGGGGTGTGAAATGACTAAAACCCGCGGCATGCAGATGAAGAGTGAGGGACTTGGAATCCCTAGCCCAGGACACAGTTTTGAGAAGGGGAGGGGAGGATGAGGGCTCTCAGCTGGCTGGCTGGGAGCCGGGTTCAGGGTAACTGAGGTCTTCTGCATCCTAAAGGAATCCATGAAGGCAGCTGAGAGTGAAATGGCTCCTTCGATTGCAGGACAGAGTTTGAAGATGTGCCTCCCAGGGAAGGAGAGGGGAAGGAGGGATTGAGAGTGGAATCCAAGGGGCAGCAGATGCGGGGAGATGGTGGGGAGATGGCTGTGCTCAGAGGGCTCTTGGTTTGGAGATGAACATTGAAGGGGGAGGCTTGGAGCTGTCCAGGGCCCGGAGTGCTGAAACGGTTTCCTGGAAATAGCTCTTCTTGGCCCATAGAAACTGGCAATCTCCTACTCAGGGGTTCTCAAAAGTGCAGTCTCTGGACCAGTAGCATCAGCACTGCCTGGAAACTGGTTAGAAACGCACATTCCCAGGCCCCGCCCCAGATTTAATGAGTCAGAATGGGGGGAGGTGCGTAGAGTATGTGCAGCAGCAATTTGTTTTTAACAAGCCTCCAGGGGATTCTGATGCCACTCAGTTTGAAGAACCACTGCTCTAACCAACAGCTCTCCCTGTTCCCAACCCGGGCTCCCGTCTTTCCCGCCACAGTCACACCCTGTGCACAGCTCCACCATGGCACTGCCACCTGCCTTCAAAGCGTCTCTATGTTTCTTTCCTCATCATTGCTAAGCTCCATGAGGGGTGGGTAATGTCCTGCTCCACTCTGAACGCCCAGTTCCTGCAACAGCTGGCAGAAAGTGTAGATCTGCAGTAAATCTTGTTATGAACAGATTGAAGGAAGCATGGATGAATTCTAGAGAGGCAGCTAAAGTGACCTTTAACGTCATAGATAAGCCGCTGCTTTAAATCCTCCAAAGGCTCCCAGAGCATTTAGGATGAAACCCAGATCCTTACAAGGCCCTTTGGTCTGAACCCGGTGCCCTCACAGCCCTGCTGTCTTCCTCAGCCAGTCTCCAAACACCCGAGTTTATTCTCATCTTAAGGTCTTTGCGTGACTGTGCCCTCTCTCTGGACGGCTCCTTGCCCAGATGGCCACATAACAGGCTTCCTCTCACTTCTCAGGGCTTGGCTCACACAGCACCCCCTCAGAGAGGCCTTCCCTGAGTAGCCATCTAAAGCGTGGCCTCCCTCCCCATCCCGGTACCTTCTTGGTTGACTGGTTGGCTTGTTTTCCTTCTCGTGGCACTTTACAGATTCCAAAGGTGTATTGGGAGGGATTCTCCTCCACCACTTCCATATAGTCCTCCCAATGCTGCCCCATGTAAAAGAAAATCATCATTCATATAGACAATTGGCATTGCCTCAATGAAAAAAAATCTTTCTTATATTTATTTAGATTTTAAGTAAAATCATTGTGTGTGCTTAGCCAACCCAGATTCAAGATGAGTTCCCTTAGAGTCATCACTTTGCTGCCTTCCAGCCCCTTTGGATGGATCTTCTGGAACAACCATAAACCGAGCCCCTTTAATCCTACTGTGGTGGGAGCTACAGGCTTAGGGCAAGAGGATCTGCAATCGGGGGTGTTTCGTTTTGCAAGAAGAAAAATGGACCACCCAGGAGGACACAGAGATTCTGGAGGAAGACTTCAACACATTCAGAGAAGCAAGGGAAGGGCAGGTGCTGTAGGAAAGAGGTGCAAGTGTCATTACAGATCACCAGGGAAGGAAGGCTCCCTGCATAGCTGGGAATTTGTGTTGCCTGGGAAGATTTTGGAGACAAAGATGACTAAGGTAAACCACAAGAAAAGCTTTTCTGTTTAGTGCTTGACCCCTTGCCAAGCACTGTTCTAAAAGCTCATATTCATTGAATTCTTACAAGAACCCCATGAGGTGGTGGCTATTTTCACCCCCATTTTACAGCTGTGGAAACTGAGGTATAGAGACTTGAAGTAACCTCTCCGAGGTGCCCAGATGGTAAGAGGTTAAGGGAGGACATCCAGTCTGAATCCCAACCATCTCATTCCACTCTCTCCAATAACGACGCCAGCAGTACTTTAAGCTTCGGTGCATTTTCCCAGGTCTGCCCCATTCCCTAGCCAGTGGTCGGCAAACTCATTAGTCAGCAGAGCCAAATATCAACAGTACAACGATTGAAATTTCTTTTGAGAGCCAAATTTTTTAAACTGAAACTATAGAGGTAGGTACATTGTTATTAACTTAATTAGGGTACTCCTAAGGCTTAGGAAGAGCCACACTCAAGGGGCCAAAGAGCCGCATGTGCCTCGCGAGCCGCAGTTTGCCGACCAGGGCCCATGGCGTGGCCAGGCAGGTGCTTCATCTCCATTTCCTGGGTGAGGGTGCTGATGTTGATGAGGTTCAGCAAACCACCAGAGGCCCCACAGAAAAGAAGAGGCAGAAGTGGGACTCACATCCCTGTCACCGAGCCTGCCCCCCTGCCTGCAAGAAAGCCTTGGGGATGTCTGTCCTCCAACCACAGTCAGCAAGCCCGGCCTTGGCAAGCAGAGGGCATTTGGGAAATGACATTGAGAGGCAGCAGGCAGGCAGCGTTCGGCTCCCTTCCCCAGCCCACCCGCTCCCAGCCGTAGATATATATAGCACCAGCGGAGAAGCGAGTCGTGTGTTTGTCTGCAGCCCCTTTCTGCAGCTCCATCACGGAGCCGCGCTCGGTGCAGATTTTGCAAACAGCTTGAGATTGCTGAATTAATTAGAATAAAATTAATCAAAACACCCACCACAAAGGAACCTGAGCGTGTGGAGTGTGACTTGGGTGAGGGAGGAGGTGCGGCAGAGACAGAGCGTCGCTGGACTGGCTGTCCGCCCAGAGCCCGCTGGGGCAGGCCCTAAGCCGCTGGGTGGGGCTCTGACTCCTGTCAGTACTCTCGGGGCTCCCCAGCCACCACGCTGGGCCTCAAGAAGGAGAGGCTCTGCCCTTCTGTCCAGGCTGTGCCTTTTGTAGGGACCGGAGCTGGGGTCCTGTAAGAAGGTTCAAGGAGGTGATGAGTGGGAAGGAGGGGCGACGGCAAGAATAATGCAACACATCAGAGGTCGGAAGACCTAAGTCTCTGAGCATCGTCATCCCAGTTTCAGCCCCTGTAAGTTGTATGACAGACAACAGGGCCAGAATGTCTTGGTTCAGATCTCAGCTCTATCACTTACCAGCTGTGTGACTTCACTGCGTAACGTGTGTAACTTCTCTGAGCCTCTGTTTCCTCATCTGTCAAGTGGGAACGATAATAGTACCTCCCTATGGGGTCTGGTATACAGTGAGTGCTATATAAGTGCACACTGTTGTTATTATTATAGCTAACCAGTCTAGAGGCCCTGTCCATCTTCCTTCAACTTGGCTTCACGTTTCCTTTTTTTCTTCCTACTGCCACTATCTCAGTCAGGCCTTCATTCATTCATTCAATCAATCAATCAATCAATCAATCAATCAATCCATTCATTCATTCCATTAGCATTTATGGAGCTTCCATTGCTTACCTGACACTGGGGGTGCAAAGGTAAGACTCAGACACTTCCTTCAGGGGTTTCCCACCTAACAACGAGGTGTGGATGCACCAGGTCAAATTCCCAGGGTCAAGGAGTGCTTCGCAGAGAGCTTTCAGCTGGAGTTCTCCAGGGGCACAGGCTGGGAAGGCGTTCCAGGCAGGGAGGGCATGTGCAAGGCACTGCCACCGGTGTTTGTGTCCTAAAACACAGATCTGACCGAGTCATGTCCTGGCTCAAGAACCTACAATCACCTTGTTAGCTCAGCGGGGCCCAAGTCATAGTCGAGGTAAAGCCCTCTGCTTGGGTTTCAGGCTTCTCCCCAAATCTCCACTTAGATACCACCATGCTCTCAAACTCTCAGAACCCTCCTTCTCCAGCCGGGGACTGTGAAATGACAGAGTTATCATGGAACTTAAATGATTATGTGTGTCCAGCAGGTGCTGAGTAATTACCCCCCTGCCCCCCCCCCCCCCCCCCAAACACACTAAGCTGCTTGGTCAGGTTCTCTTGGTTTAAGTGTGTGCAGGAGGCAACAGCAGGCAGCGTTCAGAGCACTGTGCCCTGGCCTGGGGGTCAGCAGAGCAGTTGCTAGTCCTAGCTTTGCCTCCTAGTGGACCGGCTGTATTCCCGTCCCTGCCCCAGGCGGATCCTCCCTGTATGTCCTCCTCTGCAGAACAAAAGGTCCCAGAGATTCTCAGTAGGGGTGCGATGGGCATTTTCAGGGAACAGCTCTTTGTGAGACCCTCCCATGCAGGGTGGGGCAGCTTAGCACCCCAGTGAGCCCCGAGGCATGAAGGCATGGAAGCAGCCAGAACCATCCCCTCATATTTCCATCCCCTCCCTCCCTGCTTTAGACAGAGACCCCTTTAAAAAAAACATTTCTGTGGTTCTTTCCAGCTCTGACCTCCTCTCAGTCTCTGGCTCCTCGATTATATGTTAAAAGCCTTGAAGGGAGTCTGCCTGTGTACCCCCCACAGAGACTAGAGGACTTGGGGGTGCACAATAAGACAGTAAGCACAAAGTCAGTGAGAGCCCCTGGCCGAAGCTACAGACCAGGAGCCACGCTGAGAAGTTTCGAATCTGGCTCTGCAGTTACCAGCTGTGTGATGCTGGGAAAGCGTCTTAACCTCTCTGAGCTCCAACACCTGGTTCATCTGTAAAATGAATGCTGATGGTAAGTGTGCCGGCCTCATAGTATTGCTTGGGAGGGTTCAATAAGATAATGAATGTAAAGCACTTAGCACAGAGCCTGGCATATAGTTAAATGCTCAATAAAAGATTTGTGTATCGGGCTGTCTTGGGCAACGCTGAATCTCTCAACGTTCTCATCAAACAAGGATAATAATATGCCACCCTCCTAGGGCTGCTGTGAGATCCAAGTCAGCAGGGAACACGCCTGGCGACAGTGTAAATGATTCTCCATCTTCGAAGGTCAGTTTGGCAGCATCTTTCAAATTACAGATGCACATAGCTCTTGCCCCAGCAATTCCATCTCCAGCCATTTTTTTCCGTAGATACACTTCCAAGGCGCAAAAATCACACTGTACAAGGTTAGTATTAGGGAAAGTTTGGAAGTCACTCAAATATCCAGCCAATGGAGATTGGTTAAACCAATTACAGGACAAAAATGCACTGGAATACTAGACAGCCATACAAAGGACAAGAAAGTTCTTTATGACATACTAGAGGCCCAGTGCACGAAATTTGTGCACCAGCCGGGGCCTCCCTTTGTTCCGCACTACCCCCTGGCGGTCAGCGAATGTCATAGCGAGCGATCAAACTCCTGGTCGGTCAAACTCCCAAGGGGACACTTTGCATATTAGGCTTTTATATATATAGATAGAAAGATCTGCAAGATCCGTTGTTCTGGAAGAGGGGGTGTGTGGAAAGAAAGGGTGTGCTATAATGCCTCCATCTGTGGCTTTTCTGCTGGAGAAGATCTCTTGGAAGGATGCACAGTAAAGCAGCACCAGCGGCTGCTGTGTTCAGTGGGGGAAGTGGGTACAGGGAGGGAGGGAGGCTTTGTGAAGTTGCAACCACGTGCGTATAAAAGCTATTGATTACCAACTGCCTGGCAAAACTTCAGGAACGGTAATGAGCCCAAGTGTGAAGCGAGGTCCTCTCTGGGAGGTGGCTGGGAGGCTCCTCAGCCTCAGGCAGTAGCCCCTGCTCTTGATGTCAGCGCACACTTCCAGAGGCCGAGGGGGGGCTCAGCTGGGGGGCAGAAAGCACGGTGTCCCCTTGGGCAGGCAGCAGCCCGGCACCTTGGGAGGCCACTTTCCCACAAGGGGCCCCATATGTTAGCTCTTAAACAGGGGCTGTGCTACCAAGAGCCTGATAGCTCTGCAGGACTACGCCCCCCGAGGGCTCTGTGGGTGTCTGTGTGATTGGAAAAGGAGTCCTTGTGGAGGGGGGGGGCTGTCAGTGGCTGCCAGACAGGAAGTCTCACAGATGGCCCCGGCCCTGCGCCCCTCTTCCCTGCCTGGAGCAAGGAGCTGCCGCTGTGCCTCTGAAGGAATGAGGTGTCTGTCCCCGAGGCAAGGAGACGAGGGAGGCAGATGGAGATACAGAGCCTGTGGAGTCAGACACACGGGGGTTCAAATCCCAGCTGGGCCACTTACTCCGGTGCGACCTCGGGCAGGGCCCAGGCTCCGTGGGCCGTTCCCGCACCTGTAACATGGAACAGCCACACTCCCGTCACCAGGCTGTTGCAACAAGTGAAGGTGATGTCTTTAAAGTGCAGGGCACAGGTGATACCTGAGGCAAGGACCTGAGTGCCAGGGGTTTCTTTGGAGGGGACCGTGGGAAGCACCGGGCAAGGGGACAGGGAAGGAGGGGAGCCAGGAAAGGGCATGTTGAAGAGCAGGAGCCACCCTGGGTCTGGGCTCAGTCTTGCTGGATGGACCCCTGGGAGCCTCCGAACAAGCCTCTGATTTATCTCAGTGAGGGGGCTGGGGTATTTATATGCCAGCTCCCAACCCTCATTGGTCAAGGGCTGTTCTGGACACTTAAACTCTTTGCACTTCCAGCCTGTCTGGGGCTCAGGACAAGCAGGCTGGGGTGGGGCAGGGTCATCAAACAGACTGTCCGGCCCTTTGGGTATGGCTCAGTAGTTGAACTTTGACCTATGAACCAGGAGGTCACAGTTTGACTCCTGGGCAGGGCACATGCCTGGGTTGCAGGCTCAATCCCCAGTGTGGGGCATGCAGTGGGCAGCTAAATCAATGATTCTCTCTCATCATGAATGTTTCTATCTCTCTCTTCCTCTCCTTTCCTCTTTGAAATCAATAAAAATATATTTAAAAGACAACAACAGACTGTCAGGCAGAGAAGCACAGGTGCTCGGAGCTAGAGGAAGTCCAAGAGCCACACGTGCGACTAGTTTGTGCCGAGGGCATATGGCAGGGCCACCAATATCTGTTGTAACTGCTTTAGCGTGTGCTTGGCACTATTTAAGCACTTTACAAATATTAACTCACTTAATCCTTACTACAGCCCAATGAGGTAGATAAAGACACCGGGGCACAGAAAGGTTAAGTAACTTGTCCAAGTTCACCCAGCTAGAAGGGGGAGCCAGGATTTAAGCTGAGGAAGTCTAGTTTATTGGGTTTAAAGGGACGTTAGAGACCCCCGGGGTCTATCCCTTCAACTCGTGGATGAGAAAACTGAAGTCCAGAGAGAGGAAGCAATTTGTCCCAAGTCACACAGCTAGCTAGCGACAGAACCAGAATTTGAACTTGGATTGCCCATTCCATCTCTGACACCCTCACCCCCACCCCCCAATGCACCTCCCACCCGGATTAATTTTAGGCTTTTCTTCTCTGGGTTACGAGCCTCAGTGGGGCCGGAGCAGGTGTTGTGTTGTGGGGGAGGGGGTTGGGACGTGGCCTTCTGCAGAGCACTGGGTGCTGCAGTGCGGAAGCCAGGGGGCCATTAATCGCCTGGGAAGGCGGGCGCGGCAAAATCAGATTATGATCTTTAAGATGCATGCTTTGAATCTCAAAATCAGCAAAGGAATCGGGACTCGAAGGAGGCGAAGGAGGCGGGTGCTGCCTGTCCCTGCTTTTTAACCCCAGGCTGGCATCAAAGAGGAAAAGAGGAGCTGGGCTCACCAGGGTGTGAAATTTCCTTTTTGTCTCCTGAGGTGGGGAGGGAGAGATGAGGAACGGTGATGTGCCCCATGTGTAATTAAAGACGCTGGAGTTTTTGAGGATCACGTTGCTCAAAGGGGCACAGGGAGCTCTGGGTGGTATATCTGGGCCCTCGCTGACGTGCCTCAATCTAGACAGAGGTAAGGAGGTGTGTGTGTGTGTGTGTGTGTGTGTGTGTGTGTGTGCGCGCGCTCCTGCTTGGATCCAGAGGAAATCACAACTGACAAGACATAAATTAACTCTTGCAGCTTCTTACTTCTCAGAAAAGCCAGAGCAGCGGCCGGCTGTCTTTGCCCAGAGACAAGCTTCTGGAGCTTTTACCCTTGAGTTGCCAAGGGATGTCCTTGCCAGACTCTCGGTGGGTTGCTACAGGCGTGGCCGGCGCGGCAGGAGCGGCCATGTCCCACTGTGCCCAAGACTGTCCCAATGTTAGCTCTGAAAGCCCCGCATCCTTGGAGCCCACTCATTCTGGACAAATCGAGATGGCTGGTCACCCTGGGCGTGACCCTTCATCCTCACCCCGGCTGAGGCTGGACCCAGAGAAGCCAGCTGTATCAGGAGACTGGGCCTGTCCGCTGGGTGAGGGCAGCGTCGTGGGCAAGTGCAGGCCACCCAGCCAGGTGTCCAAATTTGTCTCCGCCTCTTGTTTTTGGTTCCCCTGCCTTCATCTGATTGCTCCCTCAAGTCAGGTCACGCTCCTGTCAGGAGCCCTTTGTGCTATGCGAAGGGGTGGTCTCATGATGCCCTCGTGGGCCTGTGGGGCCTGCTGCCTGGCTGGCAGAGCTGTGTGCCTGGGAAGGAGCCTGGTATGGGGACAGGGCCCAGGGACAGGCTGTGATCACTGTGCAACCTCGGGGAGGCCCTTTCCCTCTCTGCGCCCAGTTTCAAAGGAAGGGATTGGAGTGGAAGGTTTGTTTTCCTTTCCTTTTTTTGTTTTTTGGAGGGGGAGGGGGGAAGATTTATGTCTAAATTATGAAAATAATGCAATTGTTTGTTGGAAAAATTTAACAGTACGAACATGTAAGCGTGAGAGGTTAAAGTCCCTTTCTCCTTATCCCGTGGGACAGCCACTGTTAACAGTCATTTTAATCTTCCCAGACATTTTCTATGCATATGGAAGCGTGTGAGTATATATAGCCTTTATTTAAAATGCAACACAATGAGACCCTTCTCTACATTCTATGCTGCAACTTGCTTTTCTGTGGAACAATGTACCCCAGACATCTTTCCACACACATATCAACCTCCCTCGTCTTGCCGCGCTGGCATGTTCTGCTGTAAGAATGCACCTGGGCGTGGCTGGCTCTCAGGCTCGCTGCCCCGCTACAGAGAAACAACCAGAGGTGGGAAGGGGTTGGGGAGTACCAGCGGGGTGTCAGTCCAGGGCAGCCCGGGCTCTGTGGCAGCCCTTCGCTGAGAGATGGAAATGATTTGGAGAGGGGCGAGGAGGAACGGGAGCTCGGGTCCTGACGATTAGGCGTGGGGCAGGGGGCTTCTGAAGAGCCACACACCGCCCCTGTGGCGCCGGGGAGGGGCCAGGGACACGGGGCTCGCGCTAATGCACTGTGACAGGCTGCAGGGCCCAATAAATCTTTCCATTTCTTTGTCTTTCCTGAGAGAAGCTCATGATTATCACCTTCTGGGTCACCAGGAGCGGAGCCCCAGAGGGCAGCACACAGCTCATGCGCTTCCAGCTGGCTCCCATCAAGAAGTTAGGAGGGAGCCTGCAAATACATTTCCTGTTATCATCTCTCCGCCCCAGAATGACTTTCCCTGGCGGGGCTGGGGGAGGGGCGGCGGCAGCAGGCCGCTCAGAAGAGCCAGCGCGGGAGTGTTAACTGTCCCGACTCCCGGCGCCGCCGGGCGGGGGGGCAGCCTGGGCGCAGCTGGGTCTGGGAGGGCCTGGAAGATGGCTGCGGAGCCGTCCGTGGGAGGGACGGGTCCTCCGGATCCTCCGGCCAGCGGCAGGGGCGGCCCGAGTCGCCCTGACACACTGCCGGGCCCCCTCGGCTACCGGCGAGAGGGTGGGCGCAGCGCGGACACTCACCGTGTCCAGCGGAGCGCGCCCAGCGACCTCGCTTTGCTCGGGCCGGACATCCGTCTCGCTGGCTCTGGATGGAGAGCACCATCCCTCTGCCCACACCCCATTTGCTGGGAGACAGCCTGGGCTCTGCATTTTTTATGGCCTCGCTTAGCTTGGAGGAAATCCAGAGGTCAGAGCCGGCGCAGACGCTCCAGTCACCTTGCGTCCCGGCGCAGCCTTCCCGAAGCCGGCTCGCCCAGGGGGCCCTAAATTACGGCGATTACACTGCAATTCGCGGCGCGATGTTACTTTGATACACTACCTGCGGCAGCAGCCCGGGAGGCGCGCATTATTTACCAGGGAGCCGCCCGCGCTCCGCGGGTCCTCTCTGTCCCGCAGCCTCGACCCCGCCCGCAGCGTGCGGGGTCTCCGAGGGGTGGGGCCTGGAGCAGTCACCCTCTCTCTCCGAGGGACCTTTCCCGACTGTAACATAGGCCGGGAGAGGAAGGAATGGCCGAAGTGGCAGCTGGCGATGAGGGTGGGGTGGGCGGGTGGGAGGGAGGAGAGGTGGGGAGCCCGTGGCCCTTCCTGCCCTCCAGGACACCCGGGCCGGGTCAGCTGGCCGGCAGGAGCCCTGGTCCGGCCAGTGGCAGAGATGGGGAGAGATGAGGCTACCGCCTTCCACAGAGTCTCCGCCGCTGGGGGGGGGGGGGGCTGGAATGGGGCAGCCGCCCTCTCTGGCTCCCCCATCATGGCTTGGCATCAGCATCTAGATTGCAGGTTACTCTGCTTTTATCCAAAGTGGTCCTTAAGGGAGATGGATTTCTGATTGAAATCCAGTCAATTGGTACGGAGGCTCGCAGGGCGCAGCATGAGCACACTTCTGGGGAAATTGCCCTGGGTCCGAGAGGCGTGCGGGGGAGGGGACAGGAGCCCGGGACACCGCGCAGAGCCGGTGAAGCACGAACGAGCGCCCTTGGTTGGTATTGGTCGGTATCCATCGGGTTCCCGACAGAGACTCTGCTCCGCCCTCCCTGCTCCTGGGGGTCCATGGAGCCCCAAACCTCCAGCGGGGCCTCCAGGGTCGCTGCGTCAGCCTCTGGCATCCAGACAGGGTGTGGCTGAGGAGCCCCAGGAGGGTACCCAAGTCAGTGAGAGGGGGTGTCTGTTTTGGGGGGTGAAAGAAGATGGTCTGCAGTGGGTCATGTGGTCGTCTGTCCAGATGTGCATTAGTGGTGACCATCCCCCCACTGTTCCCAGGGTTTACCAGCCAAGAGGGAGAGGTCATTGGTCCCCGTAGAACACACCTGGCCGAGGTCGGTCCTGCCACTGGTGCCTGCAGAGGGGCTGCCCCCACCTGGGGCAGTGTGCCCACATTTCTGGTATCTGCCGCCCCCCCCCCCCTACCCCCGCTAGTGCCCCCTCCGCCAGCCCAGCCCTCCTAACCACCAGGGAGCTGCTGAGGAGCCAGGGAGGCCTCTCTGACCTGCCCCACCCCCATTTCTTCACATCATCCTGAGTCCTTGATGTCAAGTCCTGGCGGAGCCTGACTTAGAATGCACCTTCTCTTGGCGGGAGGGTGGGGGGGGGGGGCACACTTTGAACCTTCCAGTGGAGTTTATCAGCCCCACAGGCAGCTGGGGGACTAGGTGTGAGGGGCTCCCGGAAGGAAGCAAAGGCTCAGAAGGTGAGGGATGGCCAATGCCCACGCTTCTCCGTCTCGGAGAGACTGGGAGAGAGTATGGTGGGGAAGGAACACGGAGGCTGGAGAGCAGAGGGTAACGCCTTCCTGGTATTCCAAAGGGTCCGGAGCCCACTCCGCCTGCTCCTCCGGGGTCAGCAAGCACACATACATCATCCGAGTCCACGTTGGAACTTGCCTGAGAAGAACATATTTTTTAAAGGATTCCCAGCTGCTGCAGGAGCAGATGGTGCTGTGGGGGCAGCCAAGGGCAGGGGAAGGGCGCCGGCCTGCAAGTGGGGAGCCCTGGGGCTTTGCCCCACGCCTGCCCTCACCACCTGTGTGACTGTGGGTCAGTCACCCCCCACCCTGGCCCCGGTTCTCTGGTGAAGAATGAGTGGGTGCCCTGCAGGGAACGGGGTGAGCCGAGGCCTCGCTCCCCTGAGGTGCTGAGGACGGACACTACCCTGGGCAGCAGGAAGAGTCATTTCCTCGGTGTTTGTCCGTTCGGCTGCAGACAGCGGGGAAGTGTTCCCGGCCGGCAGCGGCCACCGCTGTGCTCACCCCTCTGCTGCAGCTGTTGGCCTGACTCATTTATTCAGCGGCCTCCTGGCTGTGGCCGGCTCCCTGCGGCCGCCTGCCCATTTGCCTCTGCCTCTCCTCGCCCGATGGTTACAGCCCGAGGGGGGGGGGGCGGTGAGATCAGAACACCCATCATCACTCACGACTCGGGTTTGGACGGGACCTTAAGGGCCACCTGGTCCAACTGTCACCTGGTGCTTTGGGCCCTTCCGGAAGCTCCGCCTCCCAGCGAGGCTCACAGCCTCTCGCTAACCCGCTCTCAGAAAGTGGACCCTTTCCTAGAGCCCACGTCTGGTCTCCGGTGCCACCTCCCCGGTTCCAGCTCTCGCCCTTGGGGCGGCACAGGAGAGTGAGCTCCGCAGGAGCCACGGGACAGCCCTCCTGCACGCACCCCACGCCGCCATCTGGGGGGGACCTGCCCAGTGTCCTCAGAGCTCTGACGAGCACTGACCAGCTTCCAGGCTGACGCAGAGCCCTGACCTTCAGGCGGCCATAGTCTCTCTAGGACCCAAACGATGAACAAGCAATCTCACGGGCATTTGGGACTGTTGGTCTCGGCTGCTGGTCTAGAGACCTCTTCACAGGTGCCTGGGTTTAGTCAAGCCGACCGGGAAGAGGAACTTTCCAGTTCTCTCTGCAACACCTCTCTTGTCCTTTCTCTCAGAGTGTGGGGTCACTGGGAGCTCCAAGGGGGGCTGAGGCCTGCTCCCGTGCCCCACCCTCCACGGGGAGGGAGAAAGAGACAAGTGGGAGAGAATGCTCTTCAATTCTCCCCTGCCCCGCCCAGCCATCCTGGGGGACCGGGTCAAGTGGGCAGGTGACCTTGGGAAGCACCTCAGCATCTCAAACCCAGCACCCCATGATTCTCCTGACCCCCAACACCCCCATGATTCTTCTGACCCCTGACCCCCAGCACCCCATGGTTCTCCTGACCCCCAGCACCCCATGATTCTCCTGACCCCCAACACCCCCATGATTCTTCTGGCCCCCAGCAACCCATGATTCTCCTGACTCCCAGCATCCCCATGGTTCTCCTGACCCCCAGCACCCCATGGTTCTCCTGACCCCCAGCACCCCATGGTTCTCCTGACTCCTAGAAGATGTCCCTGGAGGGGCCGTCTTCACTGGCAAAGTCACCTCCCATCCAGTCCTCCTCCACCCGGCCCAGCTCTGAATTTATCATTAACTGGAACTGACTTTGAAATTATGGAGGACCATGTCCCCCCCCCCCCCCCCCCCCGCATCTCTATGGTCCCCGAGGGACGTGAGTGGAGAACGCCAGATACACAAATATGCTGTGAAAACCCTGTGCATCTGCCAGCTCTGCTGGTTGGCAGGGGAAGGAAATTAGCTGGAAGAAGCCGCTGTCACCTCCCCTGACAGCCTCCAATGCAGACCTTCAGAGGGACTCCCGGATCCCTTCCTCTGCTCTCCCCACTCTGGCCACCTCGCTGGAGACCTCTGTCTTTGTGTCCCCTGCCGGACAGTGGCCTCCTTCCCACCTGGTCCTGTGACATCACTGATGGGGATTATCAATATCCTCCAGACTTGGGGGCGGGGGGGAGGCCACAGGCACACAAAGAAGCTGTTCCTGGCTTCTCCCTAAGCAATTAGCTTGAATGGTAGGAGAAGCAGTGGTAGGAGAAGCAGGTGGGAGCCAATTTTCATTCTCCTAGAATTACTGGAAGAGGGAGGGTTATTTGGAAGTTTCTCAGAGGTGAGAGGGATTCATTGGCCTTCAAATAAAAGGATCAGTAGGTATCTGGCCTTTCCTTTTCCTCACCCGAGGAGAACCAAGGGCTAAAACCCTTAAGTGACTACCCCCCAGCAACAGCTGCACTTAGGCAGAAAATAGACTCAGGCTGTGGTGGGGTGATGGAAGGGGCTGGTTTTAATCCTCCCCCACCTGCCCCCAACCGGCTAACAAGCTGGCCTCCGGCTTCCTCTCTGGCTCTGAGGGCAAAGCACATAACTCAGTCCTGTGGCAGATGTGATATAATGTTCATTGAACTGAGTGGGTTAGGTTCTCCTGCTAACTTGCTGTGTGACCTCTGACAAGTCACCAAACCTCTCTGGGCTTCAGGTATTTTGTATCTAAAAGGAGACCATTGAGATGAGTGTGCCATTCCTGGGAGGCAGGAGTGTTTTGTAACCGTGACCCAAACACACTCCCTGCCTTGTCCACCAGGCGAAGGGAGGTGCCGTCTGCTGCAGCCTCACTCGCTGACCATGTTATTACGAGGAACGTTTTACAACCAGAGGGATATTCAAGATTTTTCACAACTGTTATCTTTGTGATTTAAAACCTTGTCAATAAAATGGATTCTTACCGATATATCTTTTTACGTCTTTAGAATTCACTGATCCCCCACCCCCTTGGAGAGACGGCAGGATGTAGCGGTGCAACTTGAGCTCAGGAGTCTGACAACTTGGATATGAATCCAGGCTTGGCCACTTCCAGCTGCGTAACCTTGAGCATGTTCCTGAACCTCTCTGTGCCTCAGTTTCCTCATCTATAAAGTGGGGGGGGGGATGATTTATGACAGGGTGTGACCTGAAGGGCTGGAGCATAGTAATGTATACTTGGTAAGTGGTGGGTGTATAGCTGCAATGGCAGGCTGCCTTCAGCTGCTCCTCGGGGAAGGCGGGTTCTTGTGTTTGTCACTGGGCCCCGAGTCTGCTAGAGGGACCCATGAGGAACACATGCTCTCGGGAAGCCCGAGCAGCACCCTTAGGTGATGTTTAAGGTCCCGTCCAGCTGGAGTGTTGGGGTGGATGCGTGTGTGTGTTCCTGGTTAATAGAATATTCTGGTTAACCCCTTGCTTTTAGCTCATTCCCCTTGTAGTTGAAATGTATTTGAAATGCACAGACCCCTTTCCTTGCTTTCGTCAGCTCGGTCATTAGTTGTCCTTTCTGTGCAGACCTCGAGGTGTGATTGGAAGGAGCCGGCTGGGCCGGGCCGAGAGAAGGCTGCCACTGCCTCCACCCCTGGCTTCTGCATTTCTCGGAGGAGGTCATGGTACCTGGAGGGAACACAGGCAGGCTGAGGGCTCCAAGTGAGCTTTGTAAACTGGCACCCAAAAGTGTGCATCACCCTCACCAGGAAGCCCATGTTCAGGACGAGGAGTCCCCTCATTCCTCATCTTCCAGGGGGAGGCCCAGGAGACGGCGGCCTAAGGGTGCTGAGCCTGGGACTTCACCCCAAGGAATGGGTGGTGTTTTGTTTCTTTTGTATGTTCTTTTCTGTTCTTGCTTTATCCTGAAGTCAAAACACAAATCCACTGTAATGGACAGTCCTGTGTGCTGATACTCCAGGCAGGATGTGTGTGCATATATGTGCAGTGCGTGCTGGGCGTCTACGTGGGGCCCAGCGCTGACCCGGGTTTTGCAGAGTTCATCCTCACGCCCGGTCAATGCCGCACACTGTTTGGATGTAGATGTGCATTCACTGGACAAGAATTTATGGAAAAACAGCCGATATCATTCTAGGGACTGGGGAGTCAGCTGTGCACTGAACAACAAGGTCTGTGCCCTCGTGGAAGCCACACTGAGGCGGAGAGATGGGCACTACGTGGAGAGATAAATAGGAAGGGGTTTCGGTGTGATGAGTGGGGCAGGGAGAGGACTGTGGGGATGGGTAGTGAGGGGCGGGGGGACGACAGCCAGCCCCCTTCAGGGTACTTCCTCGAGGGCACTTTCTCGAGATGGTCAAGACAGGGCAGATTCTGCTAAATGGGCATCTTTATGTAACAGATTGTCATAAGTCCTGTGCCTCTCTCTCTCTCTCTCTCTCTCTCTCTCTCTCTCTCTCTCTCTCTCATGTATTTTTGTTGATTTCAGAGAGAAAGGGAGAGGGAGAGAGAGATGGAAACATCAATGATGAGAGAGAATCATTGATTGGCTGCCTCCTGCACGCCCCACACTGGGGCTCAAACTCGCAACCCGGATATATGCCCAGACTGGGAATTGAACCGCGATCTCCTGGTTCATAGGTTGACACTCAAACGCTGAGCCACGCTGGCCGGGCAGTCCCTTCTCTGTAATAGAAATACTACTGCCACACATAATAATGACAGCAGTTAACAATTACTGAGCTCTCACTGGTGCCACACCCGTTCTGAATGGTTTCCTATCTGAATAGATAGGAATCTATTCATCCAATCTCCCAACAGTCCCATGAGGAGGGTATTATTACCCCTGCTTTACAGATGAGGGAACTGAGGTACAGAGAGGTTAAGGAAGCTGATAGAGTGGGACTGGGGTTTGCGGGTCCTGACGGATTTATGCGTACTGTTGCTTTGGGGGCTACAGTATAAGTCTTTTAACTGTCACTTGAATAGTTACACTCCATTAAGTAGACTTCATTCAATCTGACCCATTTTCCAAACACATTTGGTAATTGTCGGTTTTATTTCATTTTAGTGAACAGGGCTTCCCTTGGGGACTGGGAAGCTGGTGGTTCTCAGAGGTTTGTGGCTCCCAGGGCAGTGGGGCGGGGGGGGGGGGTTCACAAAGCCGAGGGATAGGAAAGCTGCAGAGGCTGCGGGGAGCAGTGGGCCCAGGCCGCTTTGTAGATGGAGACAGTGAGTCCAGAGAGGGCATGACACACGCATCACACTTTGGACCCCCCGCCCTCTAGCCTCTCTCACAGTTTAAGGAGCGTGTCAGAGTCTATTACGGGTAACCAGGTACAGTGTTCAAACACCGTTTTGGCCTATTCACCCCGGGACACCACAGCTTTGGAGGCAGCGAGCCTGCCGATTTGTTACTATTTGCAAAGATGGGTACGCCAAGCCCGGGCTTTCTGTAAACAAATTAGAAAGTGATAGCGTGGCCCCGCCTGCATACTGGAGCACCGTGCTTCCACTTTAACGAAGCTTGCTACGCAAGGCCATTTCGATGGCTTGTCAAACATGCTGCAGCCCATGGCTAAACATGGAAATGTGCTGTCGTTGGCAGGGCACCTGCCGTGTGCGGACGGGGCTGCTGAGCAGCTGGCCCGGCTCCTGGGCCTGATGATACGTGCGCACAGTACTGAAATATCAAGGTCAGACGTCACCAGGTGATCCGCAGGAGGCACATGAAGAGCAATAATAGTGCAGCCGTCCAGGACCCCCTACAGATACCAAAGTCCACCCCTGCTCAGGTCCCTTCTTTAAAAGCGTGTAGTATTTGCATTATAAGCTATTCACATCCTCCCCTATATTGTAAGTCATCTCTAGTTTACTTACAAAACCTCATGCAGTGTAAATGCTGGGTAAATAGTTATGCTGCATTGTTCAGGGATCAAGCAATCTGCGCGTAGTCAGATATGAAGATGCTGAACCTGTGGATAAGGAGGCCAACTGTAATAATGGTTAATCAGTGTTTGCCAGACGTCAGGGTGCTGAGTATGTCCTGTCTGCTCCTCATATCCACCATCTGTCCTCCTCCTCCCTGTGAGGCTGACCTCTGTGGATTGCATGATTGCATCCCTGGGCTCCTGTGACCTCCGCGGGCTGGCATTGCCCAATGGGAGGCAGCACTAGGGGACAAAGGATGGGAGGGAGCGAGGAGAGGCAGGCTTTGGGGATGGGATGCAGTGGCTGATCGCTCAGGGCCCCGGGGCCTGTCTCGCCCCTCTCCTGCAGCATGGCTCTGTCTCCAGGCTCCGGACCATGCCCTCCCCTGGCCCCTCAAGGACCAGGGTGCTAACAGTGCTACCATCCCTTGTTTTATTCAACTCTGCCCACATCCTGGCAAACGGCTCATCTCCTCCGTGGTTTCCTGCCAGGACTCAGATGCCCACAAACAGGCTAAGCCAAGCCTTTGCAGATATGCTGTCCCTCCTCCTCACAACTGCCAGGTATGGGCTGTTCGCCCCATTTACAGATGAGGAAACTGAGGCGCAACCTGCCCAAGGCTGAGCAGGTGGCAGACTTTGAATCCAGTTTGTCAGTCAAGAGAGATAAGCTCTTAATCACTGCCTCGCCTGCTGGAGAGGAAGAGAGACTCTAGTCCTGTTCACCTTCAGGACTGGCTCCTATCAATCATTAAATATGCAACTGTTAGCAAACATTTATGGAGCACCTGCGATGAGCTGGGCATGGTGCGAGGCACTGGGTCTTAGCGATGAACAATGGCTCCTCTTTCTGGAGGCGACTGCAGCCTGGTCCCCGGGTCCCGTGTTCTCAATCTTGGTGGCATATTAGCATCACCTGGGGAAGCACACAGAACCGATGCCCTGCGGCCCTTCCTATTACAGCTGCATCCCCGTGATGAAGCGGGGCTTTCGTGTGTGAGGAAACTCCCCTGGTGAGTCCAGTCAACGCCGAGGTTGAGGGCCACACTTGAGCGCCACAGGGGGTCAGAGAAGGCGGAGAGAACGGAGCTGGTTGGGAACGGGGCTGGCCTTGGAGGATTTGGAAAGATGGAAGCTGGGAGGGCTGAGCCGTCCAGGCTGAGAGAATAAACTGGCTGGCAGGTCTGTGATTATTCGTTCAACACACACTACTCGGGCAGCAACTCAAACTCAAGCCATCTGTGTGGTTCCCGTGCAGAGAGGGTCCTTCTGGTTCCCACAGCACAGAAGCTTCCTCTGGGCTCCGGAGAGGCTGGGCGTCGGGAGCCATCCACACACCTGCAGCCCCTGAGGCCAAGGCCAGGCCTGTGGGAGCTGCTGCCTGTGCTGGGACAGGGCAGGCCCAGGGTATGTCCCAACACGACCTCCGTCAGCCCCGCCCCCACCAAAACCTGGACTCCAGGACTCTCGCCGGCCTTTACGCTTCCTCCAGGACCTTTAGTTCTCTCACTGGATGTTCCCCTCCCCGGGTGAAAGGCCGTACTCGCTGCAGTAATGCCCCCCGATCTGTGATTTTGTTCACTGTGGTTTCAGTTACCCGCAGTCTACCACGGCCTGAAAATATTAAATGGAAAATTCCAGAAATAAACAATTCATAAGTTTTAAATTGTGTGCCATTCTGAGTAGCAGGAGGAAATTTCATGCGGGCACGTGAATCATCCCTTTGTCAAGTGTATCCATAATGTATACGATACCGGCTCATTCGTCACTTAGTAACATCTAAGTTATCACAGAGAGACAGAGGAAGAGAGAGAGAGAGAGACCGCATTCACATAACTTTTATCACAGTGTATTGTTATAATTTTATTTTATTATTCTATTTTATTGTTCTGGTTTTTTAATCTTCACCCGAGGATATGTTTTTTTAATTGATTTTAGAGAGCGAGGAAGGGGGAGAGGGAAAGAGAGAAACATCGATCAGTTGCCGCCCGAATGTGCCTCGTCAGGAGATGGAATCCGGAACCTGGGTATGTGCCCTGACCAGGATTCGAACCCAAAACCTTTTGGTGTATGTACCCACCTGACCCAGGCATATTCTACTTTATCATTAGTTATTGTTAATCTCTTATTGTGCCTAATTTATAAATTAAACTTTACTATAGGTGTGTGCGTATAAGAAAAAGTTTAGTATCTATAAACTGTCCCCAAATTATGAAGGTTTGACTTAACGATTGTACAGCTTTAAGATCATGCAAAGGCAGCACAATCAGATTCAGCGGAAAGCGTACTTCGTATTCTGAACTTTGATCTGTCCCCAGGCCGCGGCCTGCTGGAGGATACGCTCTCCTGCGGCTGGACAGCGGAGCTCCGGCAGCCCCGTGACACCCCGGCGCTGTGCAGCCGGCTTTTTGAGGCTATTGTGTTGTGAGCACCGATGAGGTGGGCTAGCGAGGCTGTGATGTCAGTAGGTTAGGTGTGTTAAAGGCATTTGCAGCTGAATGATGGATTTATCAGCACGTCACCCCACCGTAAAGCAGGGAGCATCTGTGCAGAATTTGGGAGGATCCTCATTTCAGGCATCGACCGGGGTCTGAGAACCTACCCTTACAGGTGAGGGGGGACGACTGTACATGGAACATCCACGGTGCCATCCCTAGAGGCCCATGAGGCTAAAGTCTTATTGCAGGAGATTAGTGAGGTGATACCCAGGAAGGGGACCGGCCCCTCCTCAGGGAGCCCCCGTCTGAGGGGGACACGGCCCTGTCCTCAGGGAGCCCCAGTCTGAGGGGGACACAGCCCTGAACTCAGGGAGCCCAAGTCTGAGGGGGACACGGCCCTGAACTCAGGGAACCCCAGTCTGAGGGGGACACGGCCCTGAACTCAGGGAGCCCCAGTCTGAGGGGGACACAGCCCTGAACTCAGGGAGCCCCAGTCTGAGGGGACACGGCCCTGTCCTCAGGGAGCCCCAGTCTGAGGGGGACACAGCCCTGTCCTCAGGGAGCCCCCGTCTGAGGGGGACACAGCCCTGTCCTCAGGGAGCCCCAGTCTGAGGGGGACACAGCCCTGAACTCAGGGAGCCCCAGTCT
Source organism: Myotis daubentonii (assembly GCF_963259705.1). NCBI lineage: Eukaryota > Metazoa > Chordata > Mammalia > Chiroptera > Vespertilionidae > Myotis > Myotis daubentonii. Next base: position 91,193,972 of record NC_081845.1, on the reverse strand, counting down.
GAGGGGACACGGCCCTGTCCTCAGGGAGCCCCAGTCTGAGGGGGACACAGCCCTGTCCTCAGGGAACCCCAGTCTGAGGGGAACACGGCCCTGTCCTCAGGGAACCCCAGTCTGAGGGGAACACGGCCCTGAACTCAGGGAACCCCAGTCTGAGGGGGACACAGCCCTGAACTCAGGGAACCCAAGTCTGAGGGGGACACAGCCCTGAACTCAGGGAACCCCAGTCTGAGGGGGACACGGCCCTGAACTCAGGGAGCCCCAGTCTGAGGGGGACACAGCCCTGAACTCAGGGAGCCCCAGTCTGAGGGGTCACGGCCCTGTCCTCAGGGAGCCCCAGTCTGAGGGGGACACGGCCCTGTCCTCAGGGAGCCCCCGTCTGAGGGGACACGGCCCTGTCCTCAGGGAGCCCCAGTCTGAGGGGGACACGGCCCTGTCCTCAGGGAGCCCCCGTCTGAGGGGACACGGCCCTGTCCTCAGGGAGCCCCAGTCTGAGGGGGACACGGCCCTGTCCTCAGGGAGCCCCAGTCTGAGGGGGACACAGCCCTGTCCTCAGGGAGCCCCAGTCTGAGGGGGACACGGCCCTGTCCTCAGGGAGCCCCCGTCTGAGGGGACACGGGCCTGTCCTCAGGGAGCCCCAGTCTGAGGGGACACGGGCCTGTCCTCAGGGAGCCCCAGTCTGAGGGGGACACGGCCCTGTCCTCAGGGAGCCCCAGTCTGAGGGGGACACAGCGCTGTCCTCAGGGAGCCCCAGTCTGAGGGGACACGGCCCTGTCCTCAGGGAGCCCCAGTCTGAGGGGGACACAGCGCTGTCCTCAGGGAGCCCCAGTCTGAGGGGGACACGGCCCTGAACTCAGGGAACCCCAGTCTGAGGGGGACACAGCCCTGTCCTCAGGGAGCCCCAGTCTGAGGGGGACACAGCGCTGTCCTCAGGGAGCCCCAGTCTGAGGGGGACACGGCCCTGTCCTCAGGGAACCCCAGTCTGAGGGGAACACGGCCCTGAACTCAGGGAACCCCAGTCTGAGGGGGACACAGCCCTGAACTCAGGGAGCCCCAGTCTGAGGGGGACACAGCCCTGAACTCAGGGAACCCCAGTCTGAGGGGGACACAGCCCTGTCCTCAGGGAGCCCCAGTCTGAGGGGGACACAGCGCTGTCCTCAGGGAGCCCCAGTCTGAGGGGGACACGGCCCTGTCCTCAGGGAACCCCAGTCTGAGGGGAACACGGCCCTGAACTCAGGGAACCCCAGTCTGAGGGGGACACAGCCCTGAACTCAGGGAGCCCCAGTCTGAGGGGGACACAGCCCTGAACTCAGGGAGCCCCAGTCTGAGGGGGACACGGCCCTGTCCTCAGGGAGCCCCAGTCTGAGGGGGACACAGCCCTGTCCTCAGGGAGCCCCAGTCTGAGGGGACACAGCCCTGTCCTCAGGGAGCCCCAGTCTGAGGGGGACACAGCCCTGTCCTCAGGGAGCCCCAGTCTGAGGGGGACACAGCCCTGAACTCAGGGAACCCCAGTCTGAGGGGAACACGGCCCTGAACTCAGGGAACCCCAGTCTGAGGGGGACACAGCCCTGTCCTCAGGGAGCCCCAGTCTGAGGGGGACACAGCGCTGTCTTCAGGGAGCCCCAGTCTGAGGGGGACACGGCCCTGAACTCAGGGAACCCCAGTCTGAGGGGGACACGGCCCTGAACTCAGGGAACCCCAGTCTGAGGGGGACACAGCGCTGTCCTCAGGGAGCCCCAGTCTGAGGGGGACACAGCCCTGTCCTCAGGGAGCCCCAGTCTGAGGGGACACGACCCTGTCCTCAGGGAGCCCCAGTCTGAGGGGGACACGGCCCTGTCCTCAGGGAACCCCAGTCTGAGGGGGACACGGCCCTGAACTCAGGGAACCCCAGTCTGAGGGGAACACGGCCCTGAACTCAGGGAACCCCAGTCTGAGGGGGACACGGCCCTGTCCTCAGGGAGCCCCAGTCTGAGGGGGACACGGCCCTGTCCTCAGGGAGCCCCAGTCTGAGGGGGACACGGCCCTGTCCTCAGGGAGCCCCAGTCTGAGGGGGACACAGCCCTGAACTCAGGGAGCCCAAGTCTGAGGGGGACACAGCCCTGAACTCAGGGAACCCCAGTCTGAGGGGGACACGGCCCTGAACTCAGGGAGCCCCAGTCTGAGGGGGACACGGCCCTGAACTCAGGGAGCCCCAGTCTGAGGGGTCACGGCCCTGTCCTCAGGGAGCCCCAGTCTGAGGGGGACACAGCCCTGTCCTCAGGGAGCCCCCGTCTGAGGGGACACGGCCCTGTCCTCAGGGAGCCCAGTCTGAGGGGGACACAGCGCTGTCCTCAGGGAGCCCCAGTCTGAGGGGACACAGCCCTGTCCTCAGGGAGCCCCAGTCTGAGGGGACACGGTCCTGTCCTCAGGGAGCCCCAGTCTGAGGGGACACGGCCCTGTCCTCAGGGAGCCCCAGTCTGAGGGGGACACGGCCCTGTCCTCAGGGAGCCCCAGTCTGAGGGGGACACAGCCCTGAACTCAGGGAGCCCCAGTCTGAGGGGGACACAGCCCTGAACTCAGGGAACCCCAGTCTGAGGGGGACACGGCCCTGAACTCAGGGAGCCCCAGTCTGAGGGGGACACGGCCCTGAACTCAGGGAGCCCCAGTCTGAGGGGTCACGGCCCTGTCCTCAGGGAGCCCCAGTCTGAGGGGGACACAGCCCTGTCCTCAGGGAGCCCCCGTCTGAGGGGACACGGCCCTGTCCTCAGGGAGCCCAGTCTGAGGGGACACGGCCCTGTCCTCAGGGAGCCCAGTCTGAGGGGGACACGGCCCTGTCCTCAGGGAACCCCCGTCTGAGGGGGACACGGCCCTGTCCTCAGGGAACCCCAGTCTGAGGGGGACACGGCCCTGTCCTCAGGGAGCCCAGTCTGAGGGGGACACGGCCCTGTCCTCAGGGAGCCCCAGTCTGAGGGGACACGGCCCTCTCCTCAGGGAGCCCCAGTCTGAGGGGACACAGCCCTGAACTCAGGGAGCCCCCGTCTGAGGGGACACGGCCCTGTCCTCAGGGAGCCCCAGTCTGAGGGGACACGGCCCTCTCCTCAGGGAGCCCCAGTCTGAGGGGACACAGCCCTGTCCTCAGGGAGCCCAGTCTGAGGGGACACGGCCCTGTCCTCAGGGAGCCCTGCCTCCTTGCCCTGCCTCCTGACCCTTCTCGCCCAGCTCTGCCCCCCGTTTCGGTCCTGCCCCACCAAGGGATTGGTTGTGGCCTCCCCAGATGCCCGCACCTGAGTCTGCAGGTGCCTGAGACAGGGCCCCACACGGTGGTTCAGAGTTCGACCCTGGAGTCACATTCTGGGCAAACTGCCCCGGTGGGTCCCTCGCCGGGCCTCGGTTTTCACACCTGCTAAATGGGGTGATACTATCTGACGTGGTGGCCCAGGACCTAGGATTTTCAATCAGCTCCGCAGCGGGACCGATGTCCCTGAAAGCTGAAGAATCGGCGGGGGAGGGGACGGGCAGGGTCATGGGCCTGTTGGGGTGCGTCCGACCTGCCCACCGCAGACCTCTGCCCTCTCACCCTTCACGCTGAGCTCCGGGGGAGAACTCGGGGCTCCGCCTCGCCTCGCGGTGTGCATGGTCCCCACAGCCTCCTTGTGACTTGGAGCCCCTCCTCGGAGGCGGGCACAGTGGGTCCCTCCGACAGGCTGTGTGGGCGTGAGAGGGCACGTGTGGGAGTGCGTGTGCGCCTGTGTGTCTGCGTGTCTGCGTGTCTCTGGGCCTGTGTGCGCACACGCTCGCTCAGCCGCCGCATCCTCCTGGTGATCAAGGTGCTCCGGCTCCGTCGGGTGTTCCTTGTCTGAGCGGCCACGGCTGCCCTCCAGGCTCAGGTTACCTCAGCCCTGGCGCCCACGGCCAGAGGCCTGCACCCCTACTGCCGGCCGCTGTGCCCCGGAGCTGGGACTGCTTGTCCTTACCTGCTTCCTGCCTGGGCTCTGGACTCTTCCTTTCCTGCTTAGCCGGCCAGCACCGGCCGCAGGCTGAGGCCGCAGAACCGGGCCCTGGGGGCCTCGAGGGCTGGGGCCCTGGGAGCAGAGTGGAAGGGCCACGGGTCCACTTTTGACATCTGTCCCCCGTCTGGTCCCCACTGTGTGACTCTGAGGAAAGCAGCTGGTTAATTGCTCTGAGCTTCAGTGTCATCATCTTTAAACTGGGGACATAATAGCTCTGTCATGAGGTTGTTATGAAGACAGGAGAAGTCCAGAGCCCAAGGTCTAGCTGGGGGAGGGGTGGGGGGGGCAGACTCATCATGAAATTATAATACAATATGGTAAGGGCCAAACCCATCTCAATAACAAAAACCAGCATTTATCGAGGGCTTATTCGGCGTCACTGGGCTAAGCCTTACAAGCCTCATTCAATCCCCACACCTGTTATTACACCCATTTCACAGATGAGGACACTGAAGCCCAGCGAGGTGAAGCGACCTGCCAAAGGTCACACAGCCAGAAAGTGGCAAAGCGGGGATCCGAGCCCAGGCAGTCAGGCCTGGCGTCAGGAAAGGCAGAGGAGGGGGGACACGCTGCCTGATCGGCGAGGACGGAGGACGGCCTGTCCTAGCCACTGCTGTTGGGCGGGAGGTGGGCATGTCTCCACAAGGCCAAGGTCAAAGCAGAGGCCTTGCTGCCATCGCCCACCTGTGAGCAGCGGCTGGTGGAGGGTGGCCGCCCCAAGGCGGGGGGAGGGGGGCTCTGTCCCGTCATCGGACGGGCTCTCCAGCCCCAGCATCCCCCTTCGCTGAGGCAATAAACCTGCCTTCTTATCCCCCTCCAGAGAGGTTGTTTAGTCACTCCTCGTCCTCCCGTCACCACAGCGCCCATAAGCGGCGCCTTTATGGCCGACAGCAGACGCATTGAGCTGGTTAGGGACGCTCCCTCGCCCGGCGTTGCCCAGCATCTAAGAGGAGGCCTGGGCCCCATTCTCACTCCTCCTTTGCAGAGCTGAGCGGCTTCTTTCTCTTTTAATAGTTCTGCTCCAGGAGCCAGTCCCCCGATCTCTTTTCCAATCTGTGGTTACTGCACTTTATTAATTCTGCCGCCATGTGGTGTGTAAAGGGCTCCCGGGAGCCCTGGCTGGGAGGACAGACTCCTGGAAGGTGCGGACGGAATGGGGGTGGGGATGGAGCACAGAGGCTCAGTGACACCACGTGTGGGCGCACAACGGACATTGGATTCTTCCCAGCGACAACCCTGCAAGGTGCATGACTGGGCCTCTGTGGGGGATAAGGTGGGGATGATAAGAGGACTCGCCTCCAGGGTTGTCATTAGGGACAAGAAAAGCAACTTAGAGTAAACAGGGTCCCCACAGCATGCCCCAGAGAGCTCGCTGTGATGACGGCGGTGGGACGGGGACCACGGCTGAGGCTCAGGGGCCTGGCGGTCCTGGCCCAGGTCATCTAACCAGGACTTAGGCCCAGGCCTCGCTGGCTTGCTCCCCTACGCTGTTTTGATATCCAAGCCCAGCCCTACATTTCGCCGGGAAAATCAGAGCCTGGAGTGGTGCAGCGACTTCCCCAAGAACACCCAGCAGCCAGGAGACGCGGGAAAGTGCCCGCACGGGTGACAGCCGGCTCAGAGTCCCCAGCAGATGCAGCTCACAAGGCACTCTCGGGGCCTCAGTTTCCCCATCTGTAAGATGGGCGAGGGAGTTGGTCAGATGTGATGGGCTCTATGGCTCCCTCAGTTCTACATCTGGGTGGCTGAGGCTGGATCTAACTCCCAGGGGTTGCTCGTGGCAGAGGGACCCTGCAGCTCAGCCAGGGTGAAGCAGGTGGCCTCCGAGCTGTGCGGCCCACAGGCCCAGTCTGTTTGGCGCGAGATATTTTATAAACTTACCCTTGACCTTGTTACCCGGCCTGCTGTCTGGAAGGAGGCTGCTCCACCGCCCAGGGTCTCCTCACACACATTTCTCTTTGGTCCCCGAGCTGGTCTAAACCCCTCATGGTTCAGAAAACAATAATAATAGCTGTTATTGTTGCTATGGCTGAATTTATTGAGGTCTTCTGTGTCAGACCCTGTTCTAAGCCCTTCTACAGGAACCGGCTCATTTAACCCTCACGACTCCCCTGTGCTGTCTCGCGAACCCCATTTACAAGTGAGGACCACGTAGTGAGCCCAAACCGGCACAACCGATCCTCTTGACTCGCTGTTCTGTGCTCTTCGCACATCTGAAGAGAATACAAAACAGTGTGGAATGTAAACTGCGATGGAAAGAGAAAATTTAAAAAACCCTGCATCCCAGCCAGTGCACGCCTCCCCTTGGGGGCACGGCTCCTTCGGGCTGTGCCCCTCGAGCTGGGGGTAGAAGGAGGGGACAAGGGCGTGCCCCACCTCCACACTCTCTTCCCGCCAGACAGCGACACCCACTGCAGTCTCTCCAGGGCCCTCCATTCTGACGGCTGGTAAGGATCAACATAGCGAGTTAACAATGAAAACCCACAGCCTGTTCTCCCCAGCTCCCTCTGCTCTGGGGGCAGGGGCCCGTGTGTCCGGGAGCTTTCAAGTTGTCGGGGAACAGAAGCAGGGCCCTCTCCCCGCTCTTCCTAGGAGTTGAGGCCCTCGTGCAAAGTGCTATTATTAGCCTGGCCTTCGCTATCTGCCAAACAGGCTTCCCCTCGAAGAAGTAATTAAATGCGTTATTTGGTGCAAAATAAAGGCATATATCTGCATTTGCAGCCTCAGACACCATCGCATTCCTTCTTGTGGTTTTTGCAGTGGGCAAGTCTGTGGCCACCGAGCATCTAAAGAAGGCGATTAGCCCTGGGGGAGGGCGGGCTGGAGGGCAGGGGGCGGGGCAGGAGGCTAGCCCTGCTGAGGTCCCGGTAGTAGTCAGTCTGATGAGGTTTGGTTATGGGATTCAAACCCCCACTTGCCACTGCCCCCACATCTCCAGGGGAGCAGAGGTCTCGAATGGAGATAGTGGCTGCCTGGAGGACAGGGGCACTTTCCGCCTGGGAGTGGGGCCCTTGGGCAGCTGGCAGGACTGGGGTGACTGGGTGTGAGCCAGGCAGGACGGGCATCCCTCTCGGTGGCTGGTGGAGAATGGGTGTTAGAGGGTGTGGCCCCTGGCCCCTGGGGACCGGTACCTGCCAGGGGCCCTGATCTTGGCCTCTGGGGGCTCTGTCCCTCTGAGCTGAGGCTCCTCTCTAAGTCCTACCCACCAGAGCCACAAACAGGGCTCCTTCCAGCCTCCATCGGATCTGTTTCCTAACCCTGCTGGTTTGATTTACTAAATAGTCTCAAATCCATCTGCTTCTCCCGTGGGCACCAGGGTCTTCTGCAGATCCGGTTGGAGTGGAGGGTGGTGGCAAGCAGGGGCCTGAGTCCTGACTCCACCATTTCTTGCTCAGTGACCTTGGACGAGGGTCGCCAGATTTAGCAAATCAGAAATACAGGATGCCCATTTGAATTTCATATGCAACATTTGGGACGTACTTTTAAAAATTCCTTGTTTATCTGAAATTCAAATTCAACTGCTCATTCTGTATTTCATCTGGCAACTCTATCTTAAACAAGCTCCGTAACTTCTCAGCTTCCTTCTCTGTAAGTGGGGATAATAATAGCACCTACTGGAGAGGTGGTTCTGAGGGTTAAATGAGTTAAAAATGTAAACTACTTAGAACAGGATGATAATGACCATCCGCACTCAGTGAGTGGATCAGGACGTGCCTCTTACATTGAACAATGCCATGCAAAGGGGATGATGTGCTATTTTTGCTGACCCTCCTCTTCCCCCACAATCTTATCAGAGCCAGACAAGTAGCAAAGCCGGGTGGGCAGATGGAGATTAGACCCAGGGGGACTTCCAGGCAGGGGGGGTGGGGCACCTGCAACAGGTGACAGGTGGCAGCAGTCCACATACTCCCTTCCTGGGCCGGGAGCAGGCAGTCCGTGAGGGTAGAGCGGTTACTCCATCCGAGGGAAAGCAGGAGGGAGGTGATGAGTCTGGGAGGGGTCCGCCAGCCTGCGGAGTCTCAGAAAGAGACACGTGTGCCAGGAGCAGGTGTGCTTGGCAGCGGGAAGGAAGGGAGGAAGGACTGGCCACCTAGAAGCTGGTGTGAGGGGTCTCGGGAGGGCGGGCATTCATTCACTCAGCAAACATCTGCCAGGCAACACTTAGGTGCAACCAAATGCAACCACTAGGCACCCAGGAGGGCAGGAGAGCTGGGGTGCAGCTCGCCCCCGCACTCCTCACTGTGTGCTCAGTCTGCAGAGGGTCCCGCCCAGCCAGGCCTCAGGCTGCTGTGAGGACAGCCACACCCCCTGCGCAGGTGGCCCGGAGCCCCCAGGTGCTGCGGCTGGTGAGCTGCTGAGGACGAGGGGCTGGGGCACCGACAGCCACGGTCTCTCTACGGCGACAATGAGAATGAATGAACGTGACTGCACGACCCCCACGGGTGGGCCGCACAAACACCTCCAGGTCGGCTAAAAGAAGCCAGACACAAAAGAACCCATAACCCGATTCTATTCATGCAAAGTCCAGAACAGGCCCAGCAACAGCCAGTTGTGTTGAGGGAGCGCACAACCATAGGAGAAGCAGGAGGCGATGCCTGGGAGCTCAGGGGCGGGGGTGGGGGGGAGGAAAGGTACATGGGGACATTGGACACTGGAAATGTCTGGTCTTTGTCAGAGGTGGTGGCTCCCCTGGTGTTGGCTTTAAAATGATTTGTTAAATGAAGCATTTGTTTCACGCACTTTTCCGGCCATTGAGATTTATTTGGCAATGAAAAATAGGAAGAATGGGAGAGGAGCCAGGGAGGGTCTACCTTCTTCCAGGGAAAGGCCTCCAGGGAACAGCTGGAATGACCTCTCCTGGCCCCCACGAGCTAGAAAGGGAAGCTGGGAAGCAGAGCTGGCCCATCCCTCTGGCGAGCTGTCCCTGGCCCTCTGTCCCGGTCAGCCTCATCAAGATTCCTCCTCAATGCTGCCCTCAGGGTCCACTGAGGCAAAGAGAACTCCAAGAACCTCGCAGACAGCTGGGGTGAGAGAAGAAGATGGGAAGGAAGGATGAGGGAGCGGGAGGGAAGGAGAGAGAGAGACGGAGGGCCAGAGGGAGGGGGAGAGGCCCAGCATCAGAGAGCGGAGGCAGGCGGGGAGGAGCGTCCCACGGAGCCTGGTCTGTACTTCTAGCCAGTCCAGTCTAATGCCATCTTCAAGCCTGCCCTGCCTCCACGCCCCCTGGGGAGCAGAGGTCTTTATTGGAGATAGTGATCGCCTGGGGGGACAGGGGGACTTTTCATTAACCCCAGACCTGGTGTCTGCCCTCCTCGCCCCGTGGCAGGTCCCTCTGCCTGTCTTCATCTTAATTCCCGGATGAGTGACATTTAAGGGAAGCTCTCCATTGGGCCATAACAGTTTACAAGCCGTGCATCGGTGGGCTGGGGCGTGCTAGGGGGAGCAGCACCCTCTGTCACCTGCTGGGGTGGGCGGGTCAAGTGGCACATGGGCCCTCATTAAAGCCCCCACACTGGCAGTGATGACACAACCAAGGAAGTAAAACATTTTACCACCATTCGCTTTCATTTCCCATCACCCTCCCCATCAGGGAAGCCGCTTCTGACAGGCAGCTGGGAGACACGCAACCTGCAAAGCCTTATTTCCATCCTCTGCTGGGTTCAAATCCAGGCTGTGCCACCTCGGCTAAGCTCTCCGCCTCTCTGAGCTTGCTGTTCTCTGGGTATAAAATGGGCCTAACAGTTACGTTTTAAGGATTGTTGTGAAGAACAGAACAAATCATGTTGTGAAAGGCCTGGCCCAGAACCGACGTCCAGTAATGCTGGCCGCAGAGGCACAGCTGGCCAGCCCCCCCCCCCACAAATTCGGGACCCCCTGTCCGTGTTGTGGAAGCAGCTGCCTAGGCAGGGGGTCCCATTTCTCAGACCTTTTGCATGTTGATGGGGCCTCGTTCCTAGTCCCCACCAATGGAGCATGCGCAGGGTGTGACACACCCTGTCCTGGCAGAGACCAAGAATGGGCGCCCCTTGCCAGGAGTCGTCCCTGCTGCTGGCCGAACAAGGAGGAGTCAGTGATCTTAAAGGGGAGAAGACACGAGAATGAACAAAATTAAAAAGGGTCACACAATGAAATATTGGTGAACACTGGAACTGGAACATGGAACTGTGAGAGATCTAACACCTTTGAAAACTGTTTATAGTTTCATATAAAGCGAAACACACAATGCGATGCAGCCATTTCCACTTTTACATATTTACTCAGAATAAATAAAAACGTCTGTCCACGCAAAGCCTGTACAAGGATGTCGAGTGGCATTATCCAGAATATTTCAAAGGTATAATCAACCCAAAGGTTGGTTTATCAACAGATGCGTATATAAGCTCGTTGTAATCCTATGTAATAAAAGGCTAATATACAAATTGTCCCCTCAACCAGGAGTTTGACCAGGGGGCGGGGCTGGCTGGCGAACCACCTGCAGCCCCTTCCCCAGCCGGCGGTCCGATTGGCCCCAATTGGGGTGGGCCAGCCAGACCCCACACGTGCACAAATTTGTGCACTGGGCACCTAGTATATTTATGTAATAGAATACTACTCAGCACTAAACAGAAACAACTAACTGATACACAACAATAGAAATGAATCTCAACACAGTAGGCTTAGTGAAAACAGCCAAACACAAAAGACTACATCTGTATCATTCATTTCTATGGCCTGCTAGAACAGGCCCTGTCTCTGTCCCTGTCCATCCTTTCATCTGGGTGTCTGAGGGTCTGTCCGCTCTCTGTGCCGCCACATCCCTCCGGCCAGCAGCTCCACTCAGGCCCCCTCACCGGGCCTTCCCCACGCCAGGCGGCAAGTCCTGCTGTCCAGCGGGCTGAGCGCAGATGTCTCAGCTGCGGGCTTCAGGGCCGAGTGGGACACGCACAGCCCCAGCCTCCGTAGATGCTGACAGGATGCCCAGGGACCTGACTTAGCTGCGTGGTCCCCTGGGGGCTGGTTTACGGGGACCCAAACCTCACTGGACTTGAGAACACCCTCTCCTCCAGGAGTGCTCAGCGGGAGGTGCCAGCAGCATGGAGGGACTTAGCCTGGGCCTCCATCCTCTCTCCCAGCTTTCCATCTCCACGGGCCTCCTCCTGCTGCCTCCAAGGGTGAGGGCTGGCCTCATGGTTTCCACCATTCTCTGTGGTAGTTCCTTCTCCCAGGCTCCCCTCGACCCTGCCTTGCTTCTTCTGACCCTCCCCCGACTTTTCACTCTGTCCCCACAGCCCCCCAGGCCCTTCCAGGGGGGCTGCTGCTGCAGAGCCCCGTCCATGTCCTTCTGGAAGCGGAAGCTCAGAGGCATCTCTGTCCCCTCCGGAGCGAAGGCACGCGGCGTCCCGAGGAGCGATGGCCCGTGGGACACGTCTCTGTGGCGGAGTCACCTTCCTGGGAGGAGGCAGGCTTTCTCGCTGGCTGACCCAGATGGACCTCCTGGGAGGAGGCGGGCTTTCTCGCTGGCTGACCCAGATGGACCGCCCCAGGCCACTCCCACTGCCAACCAGTGGGAAGCCTCTCCCTTCCCACCCTCTCCCCAGGTCCCTGCCCTTTACCCAGCGTCCTCAGCGCACCTCTGCCCCTGGCCACCCACTCCCACAGCTCAGAGCCCCTGGCCCCCTCCTGCCAAACCTGCTAAACCATGACCCTGCCCTCTCTTCTGAGCGCTCCCCACACGCATTTCCTCAAACAATTCCTTTTTTTAAAAAGGTTTAAATTTTTGTATACAAAGAGCTAGCATTGTTTGTGTGCCCAGGTACGTGTCCTGCATGACCCACTCCAGGAAGATCGCTTAGTCCAACCCGACAGAACCTGTACCCTTGGTACCGAGGGGAACACAAGGGTGTGGGTAGAGGTGGGATTTCCAGATCAGACTGCCAGTGTGAGTGGCCGTGGCAAGAGCGAGGACCTGGAGACCCGCCTTTTTGTCCAGGACGAGATGAGAAGGGCTGGATGGTTTCTTGGACCAGTCCCCCCGACCCTGGCCCCAGGCTCTTCTCCCTACAGCAAGGCCTTCCCTCCGATTATCCTGAGGAGGCGCTTGGGGGTGGAAACTGAAACAACCTCTTTGGAAAAATAGCTCTGCCTCTAACCAGCCACCTGGCCACTGAGGGGCAATTCACCTGGGGATTCTAACAGGCATGGCCCTGCTCTCCCTGGACTCCATCTGGGAGACAGACAGACAGACAGACAAGGGCAATGAAATGTTCCTGGGCACCTGGTGCTGTGCAGCTGGAAGGGGGTGGTCAGCTGCACTGGGGCGGGGCCGGGCTTAACAAACGCTGCACCAAGAAGGGGACTAGAGCTGAGCCTTGAAGGAGGCCAGGACTCGGGCTGGTGGAGGGAGGGAGCGGCAGCAGGTGCTCCCAGGCAGAGTCTGAGCGGGATAATGACAGGATCCGAGGGGACGGGAGGAAGTAGGGGATGGGGTGGGAGGGCCTTGGCAGTTCTGCTAATCTAGACTTTTTTCTGAGGATGGTGGGAGCCAGGGAAGGGAGTTGAGCACAGGTGACATGATGAGGTGGCAATTTCCTCTGCCCCACAATCCTCTTATGTCTGTCCCAGCACCTTAGCTGGGTTCAGCCCCTAGAGCGGTGCCTGACCCGCAGCAGGTGCCAGTGCACCATGGATGGGGACCACTCATGTCTCTTTCCTTGTCCTTAGAGCAGGGGTCCTCACACTACGGCCCGCGGGCCACATGCAAATACAAATATTGTATTTGTTCCCGTTTTGTTTATTTACTTCAAAATAAGATGTGCAGTGTGCATAGGAATTTGTTCATAGTTTTTTTTAAAACTGTAGTCCAGCCCTCCAATGGTCTGAGGGACAGTGAGCGGGCCCCCTGTTTAAAAAGTTTGAGGACCCCTGCCTTAGAGTAAAGCCCACACTCCGCTTGGTACTCGTGCCCCGCCTGGTGTCGCGCTCCGTCCGCCCGGGCCCCGTGTCCGCACTCCCACACGTATTTTCCCTCTTGGGGGGCTCATCCCCATCAGGAAGGTCCTGGTCACAATACCACTCAGTGTAGAGACACCCCATCGCCGTCCTTCCCTCACATATGAAACTTCTCCTCTGCAAGCATTTGACCTGATTTGCCGTATTCTCTTTGCAGTTGATTTGGAGTCTGTCTGCTCTGCTGGACTAAAACCCAGGCGGGGGCCAGGTGGTTTTGTCTTCCGCTGGGTCCCCGAGGCCTGGCATGGAGCCTGGCACAGGTTCCATAATCATTTGGTGAGAGAACTCGCTTGAACCTCCACTCAGACCCAGGGCTCCCTGAAGGCCCACGCTGCCTCTCTTTCCAGCCCTGCCCCTCCTCCATCCCGGCTCTGTCCTCCCTCCCCGGTGGCCTCTGCCTGCCACAGCGAGCAGGAGGCAGAGGTGGGGTGCAGACAGCTGAGGATGTATTCACCATTCAGTCCCCGCAGGCTCCTCCAAGTGACAGCGCCAGTGCTATCGAGCCCAACACTCAGCACTAGAAATCTCCAAGGAAACCCTGCCAGTCCCCCCGGGGCTTTCGCCTCAAACCCCGGCCACTTGCTTGGAAAAGGCCACTTCTTATCTTTAAAGATATCTCAGCGCCTGCTTTCAGCGAAGGATAATGGGGCTCAAACACCAGAGCTGTATGGACACACACACACACACACACACACACACACACGCACGCACACGCACACGTGGCCTGGACACATCACGGCCTCTACCCCGGAGCTCAGCAGCCTTTTCGGCCCCTCTGCTCTTTTCTGTGCTCACCCATCTCTCCCGCCCAGTCGCTGTCTGTCTCTGCGCCCGCCTGCTTCTGTTTCTGTTTGAGTCTCTGTCAATCTGTGGCTCTTTCCATCTGCCCCTGTCGCGGACTGTGTCTCCGCTTCTCTCTCTGCCACATTTTATGTCTCTTTTCCGCCTCTGTCTGTCCGTGTCTGTGTCTCTACATCTCGGGTGCTGTCGGGTCATTGGTTGTGTCACTCCCAGGTCCCAGGGACCTCCCCCCTGTCTCTCCAGCTCCTAGCAGCCTGCCCCTCTGTGTGCCCCTGGCTCACTCTTAGCAAGCTCTCAAGGCAATGGCAGAAAGAAGAAAGGGAGGGAGCGGGGAACTCGAAGCAATTGGGGGGGGGGTACTGTCAGGGAGAAGCAGCACTGACTAAACTTGCAGCTGTCCCTTCTCTCTCCTTGGCAGGAGGGAAGACGCCTGGGGCAGGGGAGGCAAGGGAGAGTGGGGTGGAGGGGAGCTGGATGGTGGGGGTCCAGGTGGGGAGCTGGGGGTGGTAGAAGGGGCCTGAAATAAACAGGGAGGGCATTTCCATGACCTCTAGCTCCTGGCAGGGAACTTTTGACCCTAATTGCTGGGAACAGGGAGCTGTTAGGAGTCTGAGGTATAAAAGAATAGACTGAGAATGCTATGGGAAGAGTGGGGAGGGTGTGAGCACACACCATTGTTAGCTGTGGTCATCACTATTTGCTCAAAAGTTCAGGGTCTCCGGCTTCCTTGGGTGGGGCCTATGACCAGTTCTGTCCTATGAACATGAGAAAATGTCACTTCTGGGCGGAGGGATTTAATCAGCTGTATGAGACCTTTCAGGGGTCATCCTTCCCTCTGGCACAGTGACCAGCAAGGTCTGAGCTGAAGGCTTCTCCGTCAGCTGGGATCCTAGAGTGACTGGGAGGAGCAGAGGCTATGGTGGACATGCAGTGTGAGCAAGATGTCTCTGTGTTTTTGAGCCACTGAGATTCTGGAGCTGTTTGTTAATCAAGCATAACCTGGCCTATCCTGACTGATCGGTGTATATGTCGGTGACTATGTATACGTCTGCCCATGGGTGTAAAGTGAGCAGGCATGTTTGCACAGGCTTGAGTCTGTGCCTCTACATTTATGGTCCTGTATATGCAAGCGTGTGTGTTTATGGTGTGCGCGAGGACAAATCTCCGTGTATTTTTGGTACACGCCCAGCAGAAGGCAAAGAAGGAAAGCTCCCCCCTGCTGTCTTCTCACCTCCCGCTTCATTTAGAAACACAAAGGGCCATAACTTGGTCCCAGCTTGCTTCCTCATCACATTCCTGCTTTTAATCTGCAAGACTCCTCTCCCAGCAGCTGCCACCCTCTTCTCTGTCTGAGTGCTCCTGGGTGTCCGCTGCCCAGCACAGTTTCCCCCTTCCCCACCAGGCAGAGGGCTGGTTCTGGGCCGGGCGTGTGACCTGGGCTGGGCCACTCAGACACTTTGCCCAGGACTTTGCTGCTGGAACTAGCACGGAAGAGTTCTTCGCCCTTTGGGGTGAGGTTAGGCGTGGGGCTGGCCCTGCCCTGGAGGAATGGGGAGTCAGGCAACAGAAGCAGAGCTGAGAGCAAGGAACAAGGGGCCCGGACCAGTGCCGCCCATGACTTAGGTGGGTCAGTGTACTACCTGAGTGCGCATCACGGTGGTGCGGCCTGACGGTCAGTGTGTGGGCTCCAGGCTGACTCTGTGGGTCGCAGGGCCCAGGCTCCCTGCCCTCTGGCTTCAGGCTGGAACCCACCAATGGGGAGACCCACAGGAGATGGAGCGGAAGGAGAGTATTTAATCTCCTGACTTGCTCCCTGAGGAGCTTCAGGGGGCTGGCTGTGTGGCCCTCCCGCCACCACCCCACCACCTATAGCTCCTGTCCAGTGGCTCACCCTCCAGGTCGCCCGGGCCTGGCTTCCTGGTCACTAGCCCTGAGCTTCAGGACTCACCGTCAGTTTCCCTACACTCTCCCACACCTTTGCACCTTGCCCACACCTTCATTAAACCCTCTTTGAATTACTCAGTTTGAATGTGGCCTGAGTTTCCTGCTGGACCCTGACTATGAAGATGCTCAGTGCCAAGTGTGTGGGTCGCCCAGTGTTTTCTCACTGGCACTCTCTGCTGCCCCTCACCTGGCACCGCTGCCTTCTCCTTCCCCCCCTCCCCATCCCTCCCAATACAGTGCTCTACCAACTCCCTTCTCCCACAGTCCCTTCTTGGCCCCTCCTGCTCTTCTCTGTCCCCCGTCAGTCACTTCTACTCCCCGACCACAGACCTTGCTGTCCATCCCGCCTTTGTCCACAGGGTTCAGGCCAGAGTGTCCAACCTACCCCTGGACAGTCGGTCTTTGCACCATCAGGGACCTCAAATGCAACATGCTTCAAACTGGACACCTCCCGAGGCCTGCTCCTCCTCGCACGTGGCCCTTCTGAGGGTGGCCCTGCCCTCGCCCGCACCCAGGCCAGACACCCAGGAGTCAACCTTGACTTCATGTTTCTCTCTGTCTCCATCCTCTTAGGTCCTGATGCTTTGACCTCCAAAACATTTCTTGACTCCCCCTGCACCCCCAAGCCAATCCTGTGACCCCAATGTGGTCCCCATCATTCCCTTCCCCCAGGACTATTTGCAGTAGCCTCCTAACCGGCCGCCCAGTCTCCATACCCGCGGCCTCCAGTCCACCCCCCACGTTATAGATCCTTTGCTCGGAGCCCCTCAGTAGCTCCCTGCTGTAGGCGTCTCAGATGGAGAACAAGGCTCCGCGGGGCTGGCCCCGCCTCTGTCTCCTGCAGTCCTTT
The DNA here is from genome assembly GCF_963259705.1 of Myotis daubentonii. NCBI lineage: Eukaryota > Metazoa > Chordata > Mammalia > Chiroptera > Vespertilionidae > Myotis > Myotis daubentonii. The sequence goes on along the minus strand of NC_081845.1, from coordinate 91,177,403 downwards.
CTGTTCCTGCGAAGCGTCACCCAGGAGCAGGTCTGCTCCCCTCACCCCGGGCCTCCCTGCCCGTGCTAAGCTGTCCCTTCTGCCTGGAATCCCCTCTGCCCTCTTCAACCTCTGGCCAATCCTGGGCAAACCCTGCGTCTTAAAGACAGTTCTGGCGTCACCTTTAGGCAGATGATTCCTTTATCTCGAGGGCAATGAACGGAGGGCATGTGAAGCAGGGTGGGGACTGGGCCTGCTAGGAGGGGAAGCCAGTACGTGCACAATGCCCACCTTTGACCACTTCCCCTGCGTGTCTCATTCTTCCTCCCTGGCTGCTTTCCTAACTCTCAGGGCGGAGAATTCCCTGGGCTTGGTGGTGGCCGCAACCCTGTGCTTCCAGGCTGTGGTGCGCTGAGCTGGTCCCTTAAGCTCTCTGTGCCCCCCGCCCCCCCCCCCCCCCCCCCCCCGCCGGCCGGCTCTCTGCAGAGGGTTCCCCAGGGGTCTGTGCTCCAGGGCCTGGGGGAGGGGAAGAAGCGGCTGCTGAAGAGAACTGTGCCCTGGAGGCAGCAGGTCCGGCTCCCTGGAGGGCTCGGTCTGAGCTTCCACAGGCAGAGGCAGGAAACCTGCGCTGGGCAAGGGCCCTGTGTCCCAGCAGTGACAGGACCCCAACCCTCCGGGGGCCACGCTCCTGGGGTGCATGCGCCTCCTGTCTCCTCCTCTGCAGTGGTGCACCGTCCAAGCTGGAGGCTGATCTGAGCAGGAGCCGAGGGGCATCTGCAGCTGCCCATCCTGGTGCATCTATTCCCATCTGTGTGCGTGTGAGGTGTGTGTGTGAGGTGTGTGTGTGAGGTGTGTGTGTGAGGTGTGTGTGTGAGGTGTGTGTGAGGTGTGTGTGTGAGGTGTGTGTGTGAGGTGTGTGTGTGTGAGGTGTGTGTGAGGTGTGTGTGTGAGGTGTGTGTGAAGTGTGTGTGAGGTGTGTGTGAGGTGTGTGTGTGTGAGGTGTGTGTGAGGTGTGTGTGTGAGGTGTGTGTGAGGTGTGTGTGTGAGGTGTGTGTGTGAGGTGTGTGTGTGTGAGGTGTGTGTGAGGTGTGTGTGTGAGGTGTGTGTGAAGTGTGTGTGAGGTGTGTGTGAGGTGTGTGTGTGAGATGTGTGTGAGGTGTGTGTGTGTGAGGTGTGTGTGTGAGGTGTGTGTGTGTGAGGTGTGTGTGAGGTGTGTGTGAGGTGTGTGTGTGAGGTGTGTGTGTGAGGTGTGTGTGAGGTGTGTGTGAAGTGTGTGTGAGGTGTGTGTGAGGTGTGTGTGTGAGATGTGTGTGAGGTGTGTGTGTGTGAGGTGTGTGTGAGGTGTGTGTGTGAGGTGTGTGTGTGAGGTGTGTGTGTGAGATGTGTGTGAGGTGTGTGTGTGAGGTGTGTGTGAAGTGTGTGTGAGGTGTGTGTGAGGTGTGTGTGTGAGATGTGTGTGAGGTGTGTGTGTGTGAGGTGTGTGTGAGGTATGTGTGTGTGAGGTGTGTGTGAGGTATGTGTGTGAGGTGTGTGTGAGGTGTGTGTGTGAGGTGTGTGTGTGAGGTGTGTGTGAAGTGTGTGTGAGGTGTGTGTGAGGTGTGTGTGTGTGTGTGGTGTGTGTGAGGTGTGTGTGTGAGGTGTGTGTGTGTGAGGTGTGTGTGAGGTATGTGTGTGAGGTGTGTGTGAGGTGTGTGTGTGAGGTGTGTGTGTGAGGTGTGTGTGAAGTGTGTGTGAGGTGTGTGTGAGGTGTGTGTGTGTGAGATGTGTGTGAGGTGTGTGTGTGTGAGATGTGTGTGAGGTGTGTGTGTGTGAGGTGTGTGTGAGGTATGTGTGTGTGAGGTGTGTGTGAGGTATGTGTGTGAGGTGTGTGTGTGTGAGGTGTGTGTGTGTGAGGTGTGTGTGAGGTATGTGTGTGAGGTGTGTGTGTGTGAGGTGTGTGTGAGGTATGTGTGTGAGGTGTGTGTGTGTGAGGTGTGTGTGAGGTGTGTGTGTGAGGTGTGTGAGGTGTGTGAAGTGTGTGTGTGTGTGTGTGTGTGTGTGTGTGTGTGTGTGTGTTGCAGGGGTGCTGAATCTGGCTGGGATGGTGAGAGCCCGTTACCCAGCTGGGCTCACCAGCAGCTTTGCCTGAATGAGGGTCTTATCTGCTCCAGCTCCGCCCTCCCAGAAGTCGGTCTTGCCCTTTCCAGAACAATAGCTTCCCTCCTGTCTGTCCACTGTACCAGCTGGAGGAGAGGAGCTGGGGTGGGAGAGGAGCTGGGGTGGGAGAGGAGCTGGGGTGGGAGAGGAGCTGGATGGGGTGAGAGGAGCTGGGGTGGGAGAGGAGCTGGGGTGGGAGAGGAGCTGGGGTAGGAGAGGAGCTGGGGGGGAGAGGGCCTGGGGTGGGAGAGGAGCTGGGGGGGGAGAGGAGCTGGGGGGGGAGAGGACCTGGGGGGGGGGAGAGGAGCTGAGGGGGAGAGGACCTGGGGGGGGAGAGGAGCTGGGGTAGGAGAGGAGCTGGGGTCGGAGAGGAGCTGGAGGGGGAGAGGAGCTGGGGGTGGGAGGAGAGGAGCTGGGGTCGGAGAGGAGCTGGAGGGGGAGAGGAGCTGTGGGGAGAGGAGCTGGGGTCGGAGAGGAGCTGGGGGGGAGAGGAGCTGGGTGGGGTGAGAGGAGCTGGGGCAGGGAGGAGCTGGGGGAGAGATCTCAGGGTCGGCAAGACCCCGAGGACTGGGGAGGAGGAGGCAGGTGGAGGAGGGACACGCCAGGGAGTGACAGGGGAAGGAACAGGCGGGCTGGGGCAGCTCCGCAAGGCAGGCGGGCTTCAAAGACTCGCTTCGATTCTGGGGAAAGCAGCCCAGCAAGGAGCCTCTCTCCTGCCCTTCCCTGGGGAGTTTTCCACCCGGGGGCATTATTTATGAAGGGAAGGGGAGGGGGATGGGAGGGGGAGGCGAGGGGGAGGGGTCACGTGGGCCGGCCGTCATGGAAACAAACTCCGCTGCAGGACCGCGGCGGTCCGCAGCCCCTCCCTGCCGCTCCGAGTGGGTACCCCAGCGTGGGCGCCCCCGCGCGGTTAGGGTGCGGCACCGGGTTGTGGGGCTGCACCCAGGGGCCTGGAAGAGCCGCGGGGGCGAGAGGGGGCGGGCGGGAGGGAGGCCGAGGGAAGAGGGAGGAGCGCCCAGAGGGATGGGCCCGCCCATCTGTTCATCCTCTTTGGGCGCATCCATCACCTGTCCGTGTGTCCAGGCTCCTTTAGCCCACGCCCTCTACCCTGCGTCCTACCTTGGGCGCCTGGGCGGCAGCAGTGTCTGTCCGTGGACGGCTCTGGGTGTCCATTCGTTGCCTGTTGTTTTTTCTCTGTCCCCGCGCCCAGGAAGCCCTACTCTGAATATTTCCCCCTGTCTTGTCTCCCAGGTACCCGTCCTGCCTCTTATCTGCCTGCCTATCTAGTCCCAGGGCATCTATCCTGGATCCTGGATCAGTCCTCCCAGCTGCCCCTGTGTCTGTTGTCTCTGAATCTGTCCCCCTCCATCAATCTATATGTATCTACACATCTATTACTCCAGCCGCCGCCTATACATCATGCGGGCCCATTATCCATCATTTATCTGCATATGTATCATTCATGCTTCCAGCCATCTATTATCCATCACCTCGCTTGCCGCCTCTTTGATGTCCTGCACCCTGCTATGGGGGTGAACGCCGCCGGGCCTGCTCTCCCCAGCTCCAGAGAACAAAGACACCGAAGGGACGTGGAGGGAACAGAGAGGCCACTGGGGAGTGGTTACGAGCGCTGGGGTCTCAGGGTTTAGAGGGGAGTGGAAGGACCTGGCGAGGTGTCAGCTGGGCCGTTCTGCTCGGAATTCCACTCACTGTCTCCTTGTCCCTCTCTCCGGCCTCCCACAAGATCAAGAGGAGGGAGGTTTGCTTTGTAGCAGGAGAGCTCCAGGCTAGACACAGGTGGGACTTGTTGACGGAGAGGGTGGTGCTCTCTGGAGGAAGGGCTGCCTCTGAACACAGCCATCTGTACGGAGACGGTCCAGGCTCCTCAGTCAGGGGGTCGGGCAGACATGGAGATGGGGCTGTGACTGAGGTCAAAGGTCCTCGCCAACACACACACACACACACACACACACACACACACACACACACACTCACTCACACACCACTACTCTTCTGGGATCACAGGATTTCACAGTCAGGGATGCTTTCCTTTGGCTAAGGAATTGTTACTTAACCACGCAGCACAAATCCCCATGGGGCTGGCGTCTCGCGTTGGTTTTTTATAAGCATCACTTCTCATGTTGTTGATAACATTGCATCTTTTCCCCTGAGTCCAGTTTCCTGGCAGACCGTGGCTCCTTTGTGTCTCTGGTTTTCACACACCCTGTTTCTCAGTGTGGGGCTCTCTGCACCCCCTTGCCTCCCGGCCTCCTCACGCACACAGAGCTGAGAAAGGGGAGCAGGAGAGCCCGTAGACATCCTGGGCAGGGCTCTTCACATCCATTTCTGAATTCCCGGTTCTTAGCATCTGGTAGCAAAGAGGCCTCATGCACGGTCGGTTGTAGGAATGACGCTTCACCCACAGAGCTGCCCTGTCCAGGAGAGAACAGACAGAGGGTCAGGCGGCTCCTGCAGAACCATCAGACCCTTAGGCCACTTCTCTAGGCTCGGACCTCCTGAGGGTCAGGAATACCCTGTGAATGCAGACGGTGCCAATGTTACTTCTGCAATTTCTTGATTTTTTTGCGGGGGTTCGCAGCTTGGAGACACCTGGCACTGGGTTTCCGGGGGGTGCGGGGGGTGCGGGGGGTGCTGGTGTGAGGGCCAGGTATTCTCTGGACGGTTTCTCAGCCCACCAACGTCAAACAAGGAGGAGAGCACACCTGTTCTTTTTCCTGAGCAGGAAACCGAACAACTCGGCTCCGTAAATCGCTTGGGTTTATGGATCTTTGGCACCGAGTTTTCAGTGGAGGGCCTAGGGACAGGGAGGCAGGGATGCCCTAGGCCTCCCTCCTCACAGCTCCAAGGGTTAAAAAGCACTTAGCAGCAGCACATAATAAAAGCAAATGTAAGAGAAAGAATATCCTAAGGATTTAATAAACTGCAAACAAAATTATCACGATTCTTTTCCTAGCCAGTTGAGTTTTCAGTGATTAAGAAAATACAATTTCCTATAATTAAATCTTAACAAGAAATGTTATTAAAAACACTCTGTCCCAGCTCCTGTAATAATTGCATGCTCCCTTAGAACAGTAAACAGAATTAGACTTTGCTGCGTACATGCTAATCCATGTGCGGTTTTGATCAAATTGGCACTAATAACCTGTCTTCTTCTTCGGATACAGGGAAGGAAGGCAGGAGGGAGCTGGGCCTGCAGGGCAAGAGTGAACTCTGGTTGAGGAGGGGGAAGCCAGGATGCTGGGTTTGGCCCCCAGGATGGTAAGTGTTAAATTTATTGAGCACATACTAGCAGTGTGTACTTCACTCTGTGCTAAGCACGCGACATGTATAATTTTACTCTTCACACAATCTGGAACCGTGGCTGCCCTCTACAGACAAGGGGACTGAGGCTCAGAGAGGTTTAGTAACTTGCCCAAGGTCACTCAGAGTTGGGTTAGAACCCTCGGAGCCCAGACTAAAGCCCCGTGCAGACATTCCCCACACACTCACACCTCCATAGCCCCTGCCTGAATCAGGGAAGGCAGCCCTGGGTGTGTCTCTGGCTCTCCTGGGACCCGTGCTGTGCTGACTGGTGAGAACATTCCCGTCGGTGAGAACGGGGCTGGCCTGATTCTGCAGGGACTGAGGGTAGCTGGGAGGAAGAACTGCCTCACCCCGGGACGTGCAGGCGTGGGAGCCAGAGAGACTAGGGCATGGGCGATGAGAAGTCGCTTTTCCTTTTGGAAAAGCCAACAGGTGGGAGAGGGCCGTATTGAGGGCAGAGGCTGGTGTTTGTATGGTGCCAGCTCTGCTATGGCCCGAGGGTGCAGCTCAGAACAGTCTAGCACAGTGAAGAGGGATCTGAGTTGGGTGTGGAGCCATGGAGGTCAAAACTGCTCCTCCTGCACATGTGTGTGTTTGTGAGTGTGGACATGGAATGTGCATGTGACTATATTTTGAGTGTGTGTGCGTATGTGACTGTGAACATGTGCATGAGTGTGTAGGCATGTAGTACGGTTGGGTGCAAAGCGCCACATGAGTGTGTGAATGTGTGTCAGTGAACGCACTGTGTGAGTGGATGTGTGTGGAGGTGCATGTGAATGCGATCCATCATGTGCATGTGTGTGATGTGTGTGTGTGAGTGTGCAGGCATGTGTAGGAGAGTGAGTATGTGTGGGCACACGCACACATATGCCCCTGGAGCCTGTCCCTGATGGAGGGAGTGGAGCCAGCCCAGCGCAGGGGCCTGGCTCTTGTCCGACGACTGCATCCCAATTCCAGCAGCTTCATTCTCTGTGGAGCACAAGCCTGAAATTGATCCTCGGCTCCCATGCTCACGCAGGCACACAAGCACCAGTGCCTCCGTCTCTCACCCGGGCCTCTAATTAACTCTCCTGATTAAATTCCTGCTGGGGTGGCTGCGGGGTGGGGGGTGGGGGTGGGGGGACTTCGCTTTCCCTGATTCTCTGGGCACAGGTCGCACTGACCTGGAAGGCTCCCTCAGGCCTGCTCGGGGAGCCGGGATGCAGGGAGGAGGGGAGGAGCAGGGGCCTGTGTAGACCCTGTTGGGCAAACACCTACAGCCCACCTGCTCTGTGCCCAGCACCGTGGGGTACAAAGCGAGGTGAGGATGAAAAACACAAATGGACTTCCCTCCATATGAACCTCCTTCTTCCAGTCACTCCAACTTTGAACTTTGGTCTCGTCCTCCATCCTGTCCCTCCCGCTGCCCCAGGCGGCAACCTGTCTCTCCCATCTTACCTCTCTTGCTTTCTTGCAGAGCGTTTACCCCACCACATGCTCCATGCCTTGGCCCCCTGAGTCCTAGCGCCTTCCTCTGGCCTCCTTCCTGATTATGGAAGTTTTAAACTCACTGGCGTCTCCTCCAGGGAGCCCTCCCTGACTGCTGTGTCTTCCCTCTTCTCTGCACAGGACCTGAACCCTCATCTGCTGGGCCAAGCATTAGGTCTTGGCGTATGCTATTCGCTAGGAGTGTTTCCCTTTCTATAGGTGTGTCCTGTCTGCCTCACTGATTAGAATTTCAACCCTTTTTTAAAAAAATAAATAAATACATATATATATATATTTTATTGATTTTTTACAGAGAGGAAGGGAGAGGGATAGAGAGTTAGAAACATCAATGAGAGAAAAGCATCGATCAGCTGCTTCCTGCACACCCCCCACTGGGGATGTGCCTGCAACCAAGGTACATGCCCTTGACCAGAATCAAACTTGGGACCCTTCAGTCCGCAGGCCGAGCTCCATCCAGAGAGCCAAGCCAGCTAGGGCAGAATTTCAACCCTTTAAGACCAGGGGCTGTGTCTTGTGCCTCCGCCTGCGGAGCCCAGCAGGAGGTGTACCTGGCGGCTGCTCTAAGGATTTCTGTGCGATGACTGGAGGAGGAGGAAGATGGAGGAGACCAGGTTCCTGCTCACTTGGGGTGGGAATTCCTTGCAGGTGGGAGTAAGATAGGAGGGCCAGACCCAGGCCAGAAGGCATGTCCAGGCGAGGCCTGACCCACAGGGGACTCTGAGCATGAACAGCACCACAGAGCTGGCGCCTGGGCCAAAGGTCTGGCTTCTTATTCCTCCCCCAACCTCACCCTGCCCTTCTCCCCCCCCCCCCCCGCCCCCTCCCATCAGCAGTTACTGGCAGCGAGGAGCCCAGGATGCGGGGAGGGGGTGGGGGAGATGACTGTCCAGACATCTGAGCGAGGTGGCTCTGTTCTCCAGAAAAGGGGGCAGCTGTGCAGCTTAGCAGCTGGGGCCGGACATACGGGCCTGATATAGGGGCCTGGGTGGGCCCCAACAGCATCCGCTGCATTCCCAGAATGCCCTCTTGCTAGGCATGGTTTCTGAGCCTGTCCCAGGGTGTGGAGAAGGGGCACTGAAGCTCACCTTTCCCCAGTTGTCCGCCTGTGGGGGCTCCACAGTGGTACCAGTCAAAAGAGTTTTTATTTAAATTTTGCACTGAATTACTCTCAGATGCACGCACACACTCTGGTGGCTTTATTATGCATTTATTTACATGTAGTCAATTCTGTCCTGTTGCTTTGTCCCAGCTTCATTCACCCTCACCCGACCTCTGCACGGACCCCGCTAAGGGACACTGCCCCCATCCCTGGCACCTGTCCTTGTGCCATCTGTACCCACAATCCCCCCACCCCCGCCTTAGCTATAGCAGGGCTTTGTCCTGCCTGACGGAGAGGGGCTGGGGAACCTAGAGAAGCTATAGAAGCTGGGGTTTGGGGAGGGGAGCCAGGAGCAGGCAGAGGAACCTGCTGGGGAGAGGAGGGCAGAGCAGAGAGGCTGGCCGGGAGGAACTGGCCACCAGAACCTCGGCTGATCCTAGGGCCCCAGCACCGCTGCGGTGCCCCCTTCCAGCCCGGGGTCCTGTGACATGCCTGGCTTCCTGGGGAAAACTAAAATACCTGCGGCCGACATGGCTGATTCCCTACCTGACCCTGTCCCTCCTTCTTCCTTAGACTTTAGAACCCTGACTTTGTTGGGGAGAAGAACCCCAACCTCTGGCCCCAGGAGATGAACCCTGGTGGGTCTAAGCCCCCCAAGGTGTCCTGCCCACCTTTACTAGTGATTGGCTCAAGGTGGGCCTGTGACTCCGTCTGGCCAGTGAGAGGCCGGACGAAGGCTGCGGGGGCAGGGAGGCTTTTGTGAATGACCACTCCTCGATCAAAGCAGACAGGTGAGGAGGTGCCCCTCTCCCTGTCCTGAGGCAGCTGAGGAAGGACGTGATGCCCGAAGCTGTGGAACCCTAAGGTTAAAGCCAACCCTCCTGCGAGGTGAGTGAAGAGATGGGAGAGCCTGGGTGGCCAGTGACATCCCTGAGCCATGTGACCGAGCTGCTGCACAGCCCTGGGATGCCCACAGACAGATTTCTACGTGACATAATTAAATGCCTTTCCTGTTTAGACTGTCTCTGTGTGTGTGTGTGTGTGTGTGTGTGTGTGGGTGTGTTTGCACGCAAGCACACCAGATACTTTCCTGCCTGTCTAGATCCATTCTAGATCCTTCTCCATCCTCCTCGTGGCCTCAGGAGGCTTCTGATTATGTTTGGCCAATAGGGAGCCCTGGCCAAAGACCAGAAATGGGAGGGTAGTGGCCTGGGGTTACTTATTCCCCGCTCTCTACCTGCAGGTCACTTTGGGTGGCTGAAGGTTACTGTTCCTGTCAAGGTGGCCTGTTCTCCACGACTCTCTTCTCTGGGTTCCAGGAACCTCTCCCTCCAGGCATCCCTTTGAGATGTGGGTGGTGACAGCTCCATTGCCACCACCCCTCAGTCTCTTCCCTCCCCCTTGTGGTCTCTCTACATCCCACCCGTACCTTAGTAATGAATCCCTTTGTAAATAAGCCCTCCTCAAATTATCCTAACTGGGCTTGTTATCTACTTCCTGTTGAGATCTTGACTACCACAGGCCTTGTAGCGGTAAGAATTCTTCACTGACATGACCTTTTGTTCTCGAGCTAACTGAGGGGGTCTCCTAATCAGCAGAGCCGGGCTGGAACTGGAGATACTGTTTATAAAATGCCTATCTAGAAAAAAGGGAATTTCCAATATATCAATAGAGATCTTTATGATATATTGTGGAGTGTTTAAATCACAATGTTTGGCAATCAGTAAAAATATTATTAGGCATGCCAAGTCAAAGGAAAAAATAAACAATAGAAACAGGCCCACAAGTGATCTATATAAGGACTTTAAATAGCTACAATTAATATGGCCAAGAAACCAGGAGATGAAAAAACAATTACAAATGGAATATTTCATCTGATAATATCTATATTATAAAAAGGCCAGTGGTCATCACACCATAACGACCAAACGACCGGTCACCAGGAGGTGCATGGAGCACCTCTCAGGCCCTTCCCCCACCCACCTCCGCCTGGGGCGCCATGGGGCACCAGCAACATCCGTGGAGCATGTGAGGCGTCGTGGGGCAGCGGACATGACCCTGATGGCAGGCTCTGCCTAGGGGACTCTACATGCGCACGATTTAATCATGCGCTGAGCCTCTAGTAATATAATATAATCCTATATAATAAAGAGGTAATATGCAAATTAACCCTCACACCCTCACAAGATGGCATGGGGCAACCAGGCTGGCAGGGGGATTAGTGAGGGATGACAAACGACTGAACAGCAGGCTGTGTGGGGAGACCAGGCTGGTGGGGGGGCCATGAAGGGTGACCAGGCCAGCAGGGGGGGCTGTTGGGGGCAACCAGGCCGGCGGCGGGGGGGGGGGGGGGAACAAGACTTTTTAATGTAAACAGTCTGTATTGTTTTGCTTTTGAGCCATATGAATATATAATATATTTAAATAAGCAAATAAAATAAGTGTCTTTCACTTATAAACTATGGCTAGTATAATTCCTTTTAGAGGTTATCTATTTCAATAATGATAGTTCCTTATATTAAACCCAAACCTACCTTTCTATTGCCCATATGCATGAACCTTGCTTATCTCTAAGGAACGGCATAGTGCAAATCTACTCAACCTTTCATGTGACAGCTGTGTGGTCCCCAGCTACATCTTATATGATCTGGTTAAACACTCTCAGATGTTTTTGTTGTTCTCATCTGAAATGGTTTCCAAACTCTTACATGTCTGGCCCTTTTCTTCTGCAGGGGCTGCTGTCTGCCGGTGTACTCCTTCTGTGAAGCCCAGAGGAGAACACAACAGGGGAGCTGGGTTCTCCCCGCACGGGGACGGTCACTCCCTTTGACCCAGCGATCGTATTTCTTCTCATGTATCCTAAGAGGGAGCAGGCCCTATGGCTATCACTTCAAGTGGTTAGCAACTGTTGAACTGATGGCCAGCTAAAACCAGGTCTTTTCCACACAAACTTCTGTGGGACACCCCACCCTCTTCTGAATTTTATGCAGGTATTAAACATCAGATTCCTTTTCCCCATCGTTTTCATCTTTTTATATTCAGCCGATCAAAACTTGATTCCGGCAGCCCTCAGTCCCGGGCAGTTTGGAGAAGCACTTTAAACAAAATAGTGTGTTTCTAGTGGTGTGATGAACAAAAATGGTATTTTTATGGTGTCCCACAGCCTCTTTCACATTTATCCAGGGGAGTTAGCTTCCATCACACAAAGGAAAACACCGGTGGCTCCTGGCTTTTCTGCTCTCTTAGGTAAGTGATGGCTCTGCAGTCACTTTTTTTTGGTGACAGCTTTATTGAGACATAACTCACACATCATAAAATTCACTCTTTTAGAGTTTACAATTCAGTGGTTTTTAGGATATTCAAAGAGTTGTGCAACTATCACCACAATCAATTTTAGAACATTTTCATCACCCCCAAAATAAACCCTGTATCTTAGAAGTGACTTCCCGTTTCCCTTCCCCACCCAATCCCCAGCCCAGACAACTTTTTTTTAGGATAGTTTATTGATTTTTAGAGAGAGAGGAAGGTGGAAGAGAGAAACACTGATGTGAGGAAGAGAAACACCTATTGGTTGCCTCCCGCACGCCCCCTAGCGGGGAATGAGCCCGCAACCCTGGGCATGTGCCCTGATGAAGACTCGAACGAGCAACCCTTTGGCGCACAGGTGATGCCCAACCAACTGAGCCAGACCGGCGGGGCCAGCCCCGGGCAACTATGACTCTACCTTTTGTCTGTAGGGATTTGCCTACTCTGGACATTTCATATAAATGGGATCATACACATGTTGGCTTTTGTGCCTGGTTTCATTTACTTAGGGAAGTGTTCCAAGGTTCATCCATGTTGTAGGATGTGTCAGTGTTCCACTCTTTTTTATGGTTGAATAACATTCCATTGTATGGAGGTACCAAATGTTGTATCCATTCAACAGGGATGGACAGTCATGTTGTTTCCACTTTGGGGCTATCTATACTAATAAAAGGGTAATATGCTAATTAGACCAGATGGACCAGATATCTTCCAGATGTCCGACTTCCTTCTGGACAAAGCCATGGTGGTGGGGCCGAGGCAGAGGCGGTTAGGGCGATCAGGCTGGCAGGGGAGCAAGCAGTTAGGGGCAAGATCAGGCCGGCAGGGGAGCAAGCATTTAGGGGGTGATCAGGTGGCAGGGGAGGGCAGTTGGGGGCGATCAGGCCGGCAGGGGCGGGTAGTTAGGCAGTGATCAGTAAGGCAGGCAGAGGCAGTTAGGGGTGATCAGGCAGGCAGGCAGGCAGGCAAGTGGTTAGGAGCCAGCGGTCCTGGATTGTAAGAGGGATGTCCCCCAAGGAGTCCCAGATTGGAGAAGGTGCAGGCCGGGCTGAGGGACACGCCTCCCCGCCGCCCCCCTGCCCCCCCCCCCGCGTTCCCCCCCCCCCGCATGAATTTTGGGCACTGGGCCCCTAGTTATGAATAATGATGCTATGAACATCCATGAGAGGTTTTTGTGTGAACATATATTTTCATTTGTCTTGGGAACATTTTGTCCTGTGAGGACATCACCAAGGGCTGGAGCTGGACACTGGGCCAGGGTCCCCCCTTCAGTTCACCCCAGACCCTTGAGTAGCAGGCTTGTCTATGCTTCCCTTCCTACGCTCTGGACTCCACCCTGGCCACCGCCCATCTCCCTGGGGTAAGGGAGAGAGTGTCTATCTCAGGTCCCAACATGCAGGCCTTACCTGTGCATGCAAAGTAGACTGTGCACGTCCACCCTCAGCCCGGACTCAAGACTCGAGACAGCCACAGGGAGAGCGCAGTGCACACATCCAAGGGCAGCCCACCCCTCTCCTGAGGCCCCTCCAACTTCCCCCTGCCCGCCCCCGCCCCCACCCCCAGTCAGTGCTCCCCTTCCTGCCGTGCCCACCCTCCTAAACTGCCAGCATTTACTACTTCACTTTCTATCCAGAATTGGGAGGGATCTGAGAGGTGGTCCCCCCTGCCCTACTGTCTACTCTGCTTGTGGGGAAACTGAGGCCCAGAGAGAGGAAGCAGCATGCGCAAAGCCATGGGAGTGAGTGAGTCAGATAAACTCCACCATTCCCCACCAGGGTTTCCCTCTGTGCCTCAGCATCCACCACCGTCCCGTTTTACTGTTCAAGCAAGTCCTTTTCATAGGGGACCGGGCTCGTAGTCGGACTGGGGTCCAGTCCTTGCTCTGCCACACTGGCCTGTGACTTTAGCCTCAGCGCCTCAGTTTTCTTGGCTCTAAAATGGGCTTTAAATTCCCCTGGCAGGTGAATAAAACAACAACCCAGTTGCTATTTGTGAGACTGTGGATTGTAACCCAGCCCAGGCCCAAACCTCAGCTGGCTGCTAATGAATGAATGACATGAAAACTAAAACACCCTTAAATAATACATCTACCGAATCAGCAAAAATAAGCCATATGGCACAAGCCCATGTGGCTGGGCTGGGGGAGCAGAAATGCGGGCTCATAAATCCCTGTGGCTCTGTTGTTTGGGCGCCCGGTGCAGCGAAATGTAACAGCAGCTGCTGCGGAGAGAGCGTCCTAGTCACACCCCTCAGCCTGGCAGGTTATCACACATTGGGAAATAAATCTCAAGGAAATAACACAAACGGAGAAAAGCAATTTGCACTGATATGGAATGTGAAAAATTAGAACAGGGCCAAGCTGGCCATTAAACCAGGGGACTTACATGTGAAGGGATACCATCCCACACGTGGCAGGGCCTGCCAGCCGCGTCCCTGCAGCCATCTCTCTTCCCGCCTGAGGAGAACCAGTGGGGCACATGGCTGCCCAGAATAAATATTTCCTTTCCCAACCTCCCTTGCAGCTAGATGCGGCCTGTGACCAGGTTCTGGTCAATGGGATGTAAACAGAACAGTCATATGTGACATGTCATTACAGAGACGGAGCACCCCCCGTGACCCCCATGACCCCCCTGCTCCCCTCCCCACAGCGCCCCTCCCCCACCTCCCTCCTTCCTCCAGGATGGCCTGCAGGTGCGATGGCTTGGGTTACTGCAGCCATCTGCAGCCATCTGGGGAAGCCATCTGTTGAGAAGGGCAGAGTAACAGGAAAGAAGGAGCCTGGCTTCCCATCATCACCCGGTCACCATACCAGCGTGCACCTCGCAACTCTGGAGCTTTCACCTGGGAGATTGAATGGTGTTTAAGTCATTGTTAACTTGGGTTTTCTGTCATTAGTAGCCAAACCACATTCTCACTGATGCGTACACCTAGGGGAAACATACTAAGGGGAAAAGTAGAAGTAAGAGTGGCTGTTCTTCATGGATTGCTATGCTATCTGCATGTTGGTGCAGAGACCATGATCGAGTGGGCAGTCATTCATAATAGTGTGATGGTGCTGATTGGATTTTTTTTTCCTGAAAAACACTTCAGTTGCTAAATTAGTCAGGAGAGGTTAGGTTATGCTGAGGGGACAAGTAACTCCCTAAAAAACAATCAGATTTAATTCTCACTTGCTCTTCATGTCCATCGTGGGTGGGCAGGAGGCTCTGCTCCTCTGGTCTCTCGGGAATCGGGCCGGAAGAGAAGCTGGGCCCGAGAGAGAGGGAACTTTGGACGGTCTTGCACCTGAAATGAAATGCTCAGACCTGAAAGCGACCCTTTCATTTCTGCTCACAACTCATTGGCCAGGATCAGTCCCAGGACCCCACACATTCACTCGCCCACCACCTACTCACCCTCAGAGTCCTGAGAGTGTAATTCAACCACGTGCCCAGAAGGTGGAGAGCTGGGAAGGCTTGGCTAATTGCACCAATGTCTAACAGCCATGGGTAATGAAGAAACTTCAATAGCACAAACATTTAAGGTGTGTTTTAGACATTGTCCTTTTAGAAAAAAAGTTCTGCTCCCGCAAGCCTCTGTATTCCTGATTGGCATGTGAATTCCTTGAGGACAAGCAGTGTTCCTTCCTCCTTCCTCAGCTACCACAGAGCTGGGCGCCCTGGAAGCATGGCAATAGGAGTTATAATCACAGTGATGGCAGCTGACATGCTCACCTTGTGCCAGGCCTGCACATTCTGACCACGGCACTTATTAACATGCCAGGTGAGGTGCGCTGCACCTTTAATGGATTAAGTCATTGAATCCTCACAATGGTACTGTTAGTATCCCCATCTTACAGATAAAGGCACTGAGGCACAGAGGGTAAGTGGTTTGCCCAGATCACTGGTAGGAAGAGGCAGAGCCAGGATGAGTCCGGCGGCTCCAGAAGCCACGTGATCCTGTGATGCCACATTCTGAAGGGCAGGAACGAGGGTGAGAAAAGAGGGGCTTCCTGCCTCAAGGGCCTCACGGGCCAGTGCCCACAGCAGGACACCCTCAGTGGAGCCCCTGTGGTGGGCTGAACAATGGCTCCCCAGAGATGCCCACGTCCTAATCCCTGGAACTTGTAAATGTTACTTTATTTGGCAAAAAAGACTCTACAGATGTGATTAAGTTAAGGACCTTGAGGTAGGGAGATCATCCTGGATTATCCGGGGGGCCCAATGTCATCACTAGAGTCCTTATAAAGGATAGAGAAAGGCAGGAGAGGCAGAGACATGATGATGGAAGCAGAGGCTGGAGTGATGTGGCCACAAGCCAAGGAATGCTGGCAGCCCCTAGGGCAGTGATGGCGAACCTTTTGAGCTCGGCGTGTCAGCACTTTGAAAAACCCTAACTTAACTCTGGTGCCGTGTCACATATAGAAATTTTTTGATCTTTGCAACCACAGTAAAACAAAGACTTATATTTTTGATATTTATTCTGTATATTTAAATGCTATTTATCAACCAAAGAAAAATCAACCCAAAAAAATGAGTTCGCGTGTCATAGGTTCGCCATCACTGTTCTAGAAGCTGCAGCCTGGAAGGAATGGATTCTCTCCTGAGCCTCCAGAAGGAAGCAGCCCTGCTGACACATTGATTTTAACCCCTAGGGCTCACTTTGGACTCTTGGACCTCCGGATAGGAAAGATAGTAAATACGTGTTGTCTTAAGCCTCTGAGGTTGTGGTAATTTGTTACAATACCCCCTACCCCTCCACATCTCTCTTCACAGACCCAGAAACTCCTGCATACCTCCTCTCTCCAGCCCCCTGTGTGTCCCTGGGCTGGAGGCTGAGGAAGAGCTAGGAAAGAGGTGGGATTTACCTTGGGACGTGACCTGCATTGCCTTCTTTGTTCTGGGAATCCTGGGAAAATCCTGGTCCTGTTTCTGGAACAGGGCTCCCCGCCCACAGCTTTCCCCACCACTCTTCCCCATCTGCTGCTCCTTCCTTTCTCCTGCACCCAGGCTGCTTGCCCGTGGCTCCCCAGGACTGTGCACTGCCATGTCCCCCTGGCCAGGCTCCCAGTGTCTCTGCTGAGCCACCAGGGGAAATGGAGGATGTGCCAGGCAGGGGGACAGAGTCACAGAGAGACATGCCAGATACCAGGCTGAGAGGTTGGCAGAAGTAAGGAGCAAGGGAGATAGGAATAGGCGAGGCCACAGACACGGTGAGCTGGGAGAGGGGGAGCTGGAATAGGAACTAGGGAACGAGGCACACAAGGAGAATGTCTGTTTCCTTTATCCACAGCAAAAATGGCAACATGTGCAGGCAGAGAGTGAGCGGACAACTGGTCTACCAGAGGGGCTCAGGCACCAATTCCTGGTCCGGTGAGCCGTGGCAATGGCAAGGGCTCTACTTCACAGCATAAAACCCGTGCTACTCCCCATGGCCTGCAAGGCCAAGCTTGCTTTGGCCCCTGGCTCCGCTCAGACCTCATTTCATATCCCCCCCCCCTCCCCTGTTCCGGCCTCTCAGGCCTTCGAGATTGCAGCAAGCACATGCCCATCCCAAGGCCTGGCATGCCCTTCCCAGGTGACCCTGGGCCCTCCCTTCCTCTGCTCAGATCCCTGTGCCAGCTGCCTCCTCAGAGCGCCTTCCCTCCCACCCCTCCCAGAACAGCGCCCTCTCCATCACTAAGTCAGCTTCCCCCAGGGCACTCACCACCTGACGGACCACAGTGTCTGTCCAGCTGGAGCTTAATGTCACCCATGTGTCCCAGCGTCTCCAGATTGCACTGTCCATTCCAGAGGCCAGAAAGCCGGGCGACTGTTTAAATGTACGTTTACATTAATTGAAGAACTAAAAAAACAGCTCACCTCCTCAGTGGCACTCGCCGCATTTCCAGGGCTCAGGCTAGTGGCTCCCAGACTGTACACTACAGAACATTCTCGCCATCCCAGCTTTGCGTGAAGAATCAGCCACGTAGAGCAGGTGGCAGCACCTGTAGGGCGCTGGGCCAACACCAGGGGCTTCACGCTGAGCTGGTCTAATTAGGAGCCCGCACCTCCCTGCCTTGGGGAGGCCCTCACTCTGCCGTCCTGACATCTTCCCGGGCTCAAGGGCTCACGGCTATGTCTCTCACCCTCCCTAGGTGGGCTGGGCTCCCTCCTGGATGCTCCACCCTGCTGTGCCCACCTTCCTGGCTGCACTTACTGGCTGCTTCTCCGTGTGCCTTCCCACAGCTGGAACTCTGAGGACCTGGGACGTACCTTTTATTTCTATCGCCTGAGACACCACCAAGGCCTGCCAATGTGGCTCCCAGTGGAGTGTTCCCCCTTGTCCATTCCATTCCCCTGCACCCTTCTGGTCAGAGGACCCGGCCCCCACCCCCCCACCCCCCGCCCCTTCTCAAGCCGATGGAGCCGGGTGGCGTGCCCTGTGGTTGCCAGGGCAGCAGGCCAGAAAAAGGCATCCCTTTGTGTCTCTCGGTGTTATTGTCACATGGCTTTTCCATGCAGTCTTAACAACACAAGTCAACATGTGCCCTTTGGAAAAGGTTCTGCTGTTTGGGGTGCACATATATGCTCACGGGAAGCCTTAGGCTGCCTATGGTACATCCCCTCCCTCCCCGGAGAGCCCCCACTGCCCTCCCTCCCCACCTCCTTCTCTGTGGTCTTGGCCCAGGTAGCAGGGCTCCAGGTGCGGTCGGAGGAGCAAGGAGAGAGCAGGGCCCAGGGCCAGGTGAAGGTAGGACAGAAGGCACCAGGTGGGCTCCGCGTGCCCACACCCCCGGCCCCACCTGATCCGGTCTAGGACTGTGCGGGAAGCCACGCCCCGCTGCTCCCCTGCCGTTAACCTCCAGGCACTTCCACCAGAGCTGTTGGAAGTGGGTTCCTCCCCCCAATGTGATCAGGAAGGGGGAGCAAGTCCTTAGACAGCGCTGGGCTGGGAGAGGTGCTCCAGGGGGCCAGGACCCTGTGCACACGCCTGGTGTCCGGGTCCGGGAGCTTTCCCTCCCGCTGCCCCTTGCATGAGCTCAAGGAGTCGGCAACTGCATTGCCCCAGGGAGAGCATCGCCCACAGTCTTCAGGAAGCTCCTGGTTGGAAGTCAGACTCAGCTCCCACCCAGCACAGGTAGAATTGGGGGGGTTAGTGTGGGCCCGTGGAGGACTGCTGGGGAGAGCTGGGGGGCCTTCTCTCCCTGATTCCTGGAGCTACTGAGAGTTGGAGTGTGTGAGGCCCGTGCTGGGCTGTCGCAAGTTCCTTAAGAAAGACCCTCCACCATCCTCCGCTCCCTTGGGCCCAGGGCCTGGGGAAGGCACCCCTCCCCCCGCCTCTCCCCTTGTTCCCAGAGAAGCACCATTGCACGGGCTCTTAGGACAATCCCATGGCTGCATCTGGGGCTGCATCTGGCTGTCGCCAGAGCCTCCTGCTCTGGCAGAAGAGTGCTCCTTCCCAGGTGGGCCCCCCAGGGGTTTCTCTGTGACATGTGGCCATTCTCTCCACCCTCTGTAGGCGGGGCAGAGGCAGGACAGAGGCAGGACTGGGTCGCAGCAGGAACCCAGGCTGCCGAAGTGCGGTTCCATGAATCCTCAGGTGTCCTTGCTCAGCCCCCCACAGCTGGCCGCCCGGCCAAGAAGCCCTGGAGACCTCTCCTTCTACAGAGGAGGTGACTTCGCTCGGAGGGTGGAGGGGTGGATCGAAGAGGATGCAGTAAACTGGGGCTCAGGTTTCCGGCGGCTCAAACCAGGACTGGGGCTGTGAGCATGCCTCGGAGCCCGAGTGTGCGCCCTTGCACGTGTGGTGTGTGCTTGGTGAATGGGTGCCTGGTTTCTCGTGTCCCCTGGGTCAGCAGCTGCCCCTCCCCTCCTTCGGGAGCTGCTGGTCTGGCTGAAGTGGGGCCTTCACAGCGGTTACCTCTCCTAGGAAGCTCCCAGACGCAAGTGCTGGCCTGGGAAGTGGACACCTGCCCATTGGCCAGCCGCCCAAACTGCCTACCTCGTCATGGACTTCCCAGGGTGTGAGTGTGGCTGGGGCCAGACCCAACCTGTTCTGGGAGCCAAGGGGGTGCAGACAGGCCCCTCCCTGGCCTGGAAGCTGGGCTATGGGCATGGGAACCATCTTAGCCACAGGGTGTTTTTGCCCAGGATTTTATTTTTTACATTAACATAGATTAAAATTTATTTGATTTTGTTGCTATACAGTTCTATGAATTTTAAACACATGTGTAGATTCATGTAACCACAATCAGGACATTGAACAGTTCCATCACCCAAAACACTCTCTCATCCTGCCCAGCGGGTGTGGCTCAGTGGTTGAGCATCAACCTATGAACCAGGAGGTCACAGTTCAATTCCCAGAGAGGGCCTATGCCAGATTTATGGGCTCAGTCCCTGGTGCGGGGCATGCAGGAAGCAGCCAATCAATGATTCTTATTATTGATGTTCCTATCTCCCTCTCCCTTCCTCTCTAGAATAAATGAAAATACATTTTTTAAAAAAACAACCTACCTCATCTTATCCTTTTGCCCGGGATCCTGACCTGGAGGGAGCGGCACAGAGAAGTGGGATCATTACAACTGTCCACAGGTGGCCAGCATTCAAACATGCTAGTGTCCACAGGTGGCCAGTGGCCAGAGGCAGTGAGTCCCTGACCTGGCGTGGCTGTCTCGGGTGACTCTGGCCGCCCGCAGTCTCTCTTGCCTCTGGCCACGTTTTGAGCCTGCTTCTCCCGCTGTTTCATCACTTCAAGGAGCTAAGATGCCCCTTCCAATAAGTCCCTTCCTTGCTCGAGCTGGACAGAGCTTGGTGTTTTTGCAGTTTGCCGTGCAGTCCCTGCGGAATTCAGGTGGCCCGGGGCCCGGGGAGGGCAGCTCCCCAGAGCTGAGCAGGGCCAGAAAGAACTGGGATCTTTGGGGATCTCCTGGGAAAGAGAGATGCTGCCAGGGGCCCTTCCCCGAGGACTGGTCCCCTGGCCAGTCATTTCAAGCGGGTGATGCCCTAAGACAGAGCTCGCCCTAGAAGCCACTCACCCCCCAGTAGCCCCATTTCTCTCTTGCCTGGGTCTTAAGTCCTCCCATCTAGGCCTGAGGCCAGAGACAAAACCAGCTGCCTCGCCCTCAGCAAAGAAGCGGAGCCCCTGCTGGGGAAATCTGGGGGAGGGGGAGTATTTTCAACTTGGGGCCCCCCTGCAGCCTGGAGCAGGGGCAGCGCGGGGGTGGTGGGGGCTGCTCAGCTCCTCCTTCCCAAGGTTGGCGGGGAAGGTTTCCATGGAAACAGCAGCTCTGGCATCTCCAGAGATTTGGGGGAAAACTGACTCTAAAAAATCACCATCTTCGTTTCTGGGGGGAGGGCAGCATAGCTTGGAGGAGAGGAGGGGAGCCTGAGAGAGGGTCCTGGAGGAATGGAGGAGAAGCTGGTGTCCCCTCCAGCTCACCCCCCCCAGCCCCCCGCCCTGTCCTCCCTTAGTCAGTTCCCCCGAAGCCCCCTCATTGTGTTCAAGCTCTCTCTGCAACTCCTCCCAAGCCTCCCTATTATCTCTCCATCCAGCTCCCCCACCTCCTCCTGGTGGCACAGAGGCCCAGCCCAGGTCTCACTGTGCTCCAGGCACCCCCTCCCCTTGCCTGCCCCAGCTCCCCCTCCTCACACCCTGCCGAGATGCCCTGCCCAGCCCCCAGCGCACTGCCCCCCAGAACAGCTGTGGTGAGAGGAGACAGGTGAGGTGACTCTTGCTGGGGAGTTCATCCAAGTGTCTGAAGCTTCTGTCCCCACCCTGGGGAGCGCTCGGAGGGGGTGGGCACCATCTGTGTGTGACCGATGGAGGGGCAGCGTCAAGCGCGCCAGCCTCCAGGCGTGCACAGACACGAAATCACCTGGAACACTCGCTTTTCAAATGACTTTCCCAGCAGTTTCCTCCCTGACCAGTGTCCTCCAGCTCTTCCCAGAATCTCCTTAAATCCCCGGTGCTACAGTGGACCTTGGAGAAGGAACCCACCCCCATCCTTCCACAGCCAGACCCCATCCCACACAAATATTCGTTCATGCAATAATTATTAACTCCGCTTATGTTGTGCCAAATGCTGTTTCGGTGCTGCAGACACAGATACAATGGGGGGAGGGGAGGAAACAGACAAAAATCCCAGCCCTTGTGAAGTTTATCCTTGAGAGAAAGAGAGAACAAATAAATAAGTAAAACACATCAAATGTCAAATATGATGAAATGATCTGGAGAAAATAAAGCAGGAAGAGAGATACAGAATGTTTGTGTCAGGGCAAGGAGTGGGTGGGTGGCAATTTTTTAAAAATTACTTTTCTATTTTTCAATTACAGTTGACATTCGATGTTCTATTAGTTTCAGATGTACAGCATAGTGGTTAGACATTCTATAACATACACAGCGGTCCCCCCAGTCAGTCTAGTGGGGGGGGGGGTGTTTTACTATTTTAATAGGTGCCCAGGAAGGGTCTTACTGGAAGGTGACGCTCATCAAGCAGCAGATGAGAGTGAGCCATATAGACCTCTGAGGAAAGAACACTCCAAGCAGGAGGAACAGCACGTGCAAAGGCCCTGGGGTGGGGGCAGGGGGCTGGCATTAACACCGAGGAGCAAGGAGACCAGTGTGGCTGCAGTGGATTGAGCAAAGGGGAGATGAGGTGAGGAGTAATGGGGCAGTCTGCCTGGGACAGATGCTCTGAGCTTTGCGGGCCATTTTTACTAGAGTGAGGGAAGGGAAGGGCTTTTTGCTAGAGTATCAGAGGCCCTTTATCACGCAACCACAATTTGTGCATGCTACGGGGCTCCTAGCCTCAGATGGGAAGGACTACAAGGGTAGTCTGAGCCTTCCCGAATTCTGATCATCCCAGACAAAGAAGCATGGCCTGCACACCATGCTTCCAGCCCTATGTAATTCCCTGTCTCCCCCTCCCCACTCTGAAAGCTCTGTAGGGGTGTGTTTGTTGATCACAAGCCACGGAGGCTCAGGGGCTGCCCGAAGGCCACAGATAGGTCTCCTGCCCAGCCGGGCCTGCCCTTTGTTCTCTCCCTCCCCCACCGGCACCTGCAGGGGTGGGGGTAGGGTGGGGGGTGGGGGGGGGGGTTGTGATGCTGGGCGCTGGGGCAGCGTCTGTGTAATTACGGTGATGATTTCACAACACGGCTTTCCCTTCTCTTATCACCTCCCAGTGCGAAATAAACCGTTCAATAATTAATTGACAAAGATGAACTTGTTGTCCTCAGCCGGGCTGGGAGGGTGGGGGGTGGCCACAGCTTCCACAGACAAATGATGTGAGAAGTAATTGCCCTAGGAGAGGAGGCGAGAGGTATTAAGATCAGATTTGCAAGGTCCCTTCCAGGAGCCCGTGGGCACCAGGCGACACTGCTGGGATTTACGTTGCTAATTCATCACTAATTAATGCTCCGAACTGGGCCTGACAGGAGGAGAAATAAATGCCGAGGCATCTTCGGAGATAGACAGACAGGCTGGGAACAGCAGACAAAGAGGGGAGGAGACGCCCTGCAGAGAGATGCTGGGGCAAGAGCCTGGGGCGGGTGCTGAGACAGGTTCCAGGTCTAAGATCCCAGCTGTGTCCGTGGCCCATGGGTCACGTCTCCTCTTTGGGCCTCAGTTTTGTATAGAGGTTCCCCCTTAACTTCGGGGGATACCTTCCAAGGCCCGTGGCGGATGCCTGAAACCATGGGTACTACCAAACCCTAGATATGCTATGCTTTTCTAAACACACAGAGAGACATATGAGAATGTTTAATTTATAAGTTAGGCACAGCAAGATGTTAACAGCAAGAACTAATAGACAGTTATAACAATGCACTGTAATAACAGTGAATGTAGTCTCTCTCTCTCTCTCTCTCTCTCTCTCTCTCTCTCTCAGAAAATCTCACTGTGCTGCACTCCCCCCCTTGTGAGGGTGAAAGGGTGATGGTGCAAGGCCTCCTCGGGAAGATGAAGGGCGGTGAGGGATGAGGGAGGGACAGGCATTGTGGCGTAGCTTCAGGCTACGCTGCGGGCCACTGGAACACAAGCGCTGCCACACCTGACAGCCATCTGATCACAGAGACCACGGCTAAGTGGCCTGTGGACAGAACCGAGACAGTGCGGAGACGCTGGACAAAGAGAGGACTCCCGTCCCGGCGGGATGGAGTCGGGAGGCCCGAGATTTCATCACGCTGCTCAGAACAGCGTGCAACTTAAAACTTATGAATTGTTTATTTCTGGAATTTTCTATTTAATATTTTCAGACTGCCGTTGACCCCGGGGACCAAACTGCTGAAAGTGAAGCCGTGGATAAGGGAACTACTGTCGCTTATAACACGGGCTGGGAAAGGGCTCTGGAGTTGCTTCTAGATCTGGTAATGCTACCAGCACTCATTTCAAAATAGATTGTGTGTGCATGTGTGAGTGTGCGCACACATGTGTGAGTGCATGTACATGTGTGTGCACGCATGTGGCGGTGTGAGTGCATGGACACGTGTGCACGCATATGTGGGCGTGCGAGTGAGTGGGTGGGCTCACATGCTTCATAGCTACCACCCGGGCAGAGGCCAGCGTTGTCTTGCCTGGACTATGGCATCTGCTTCTCCCTGTCCCCTACGGTTCTCTCTCCACACAGCAGCTGCTTTTAAAACGAGCCAGGCCAAGCCCCGGGTCCGTGCACACCTTTCATCTCTCGCAGAGTAAACACCACAGCTGTGAGGGGGTTCCGAAGCCCTGCACCATGTGGCCACTCGTCTCACCCACTCCAGCCACACGGGCCTCCTTGCTGTTTCCAGAACGTGCAGCCTCTCTCGCCTCAGGGCCTTTGCACTCCCTGTTCTCGTGGCCTGGAAAGTTCTTCCTCCACATGTCCACGTGGTTCACGCCTCCTCTTTGCTCAGGCCTCTGCTCATGTCCTCACAGAGGCCTTCCTGGGCCACCCCATTTAAATGGCCACCCCTTCCCCCATTACCATAGCGCTTACCACCACCTGCCTTCTCTCTGGTTCACGTCCATGTCTCCGCTCTGCAATGTCAGCTCCACAAGCAGGGACACTGGGTCCCCAGCGCCTGGGGCCGTGCGGGCACCAGGTCGGAGATTAGTCATTCCGGGATTCTGTTTCAGAGAAGGTTTGGAAGATGTAAGACACAGAGAAGACAAGAGTGGGCATCAGAGCAGGACGGGTCAGGGTGGGGGAGGCCACGCGGGAGCTCTGTCCTCTGCTCCCTCGACGGGGTCAGCACAGGTGAGCAGGGACTCAGGACACAGTTCGAGCTGACTGCGGACAGAGCGATGCCTCCTGGGCCCCAGGATGGCCCGGGCCTGTCCCCCAGCCTCCGGCCAGTGGCTGCTGCTTTCAGCGGCACAGAAATGCTCTTCTGGCTCCTTCAGAAGGCGCCCGCCACAGCGAGGGTGTTCCAGGCACCTCCCCGTCGTTTAAGAGGGGATGAGAGCCCTTCCAATTGCTACACAATAGGGGCCAGTTAAGTAAGATGAAGTCTGTCAATAGACTGGAAAATTAGGCCGGCGTTTAGCAGGCCGAGATGAGAATTCTGTCGATACTTGGAGTTGCGTATGAAACGCTGTCATGAGATCCAAGGAGGCCGCTGCGTTGGAGCCAGGCACGGATTCTCCCTTCCTGCCGCACTGACGGGGCACCTGCTGTGTGCGCGGCACCCTGCGGGGCTCGGGGGCCCAGAGGTGGGATGAGCAAGCCCGGCCCTCTCAGGACACTCAGCTGGGCCTGGGGACATGTACCCACAGTGAGGAGCCGCATGCAGTCTGCCTACAGGAGACAGACCTGTGTGTGTGTGTGTGTGGGGGCGGGGGGGCTGTGTTGCAAATCCTGGGCCTGCCTCCCACTGGCTGGAGCTGAAGCTCTTCCCCTGAGTCCGGAGCCCGCAGTAACGCTGACAGTGACCCGCGGGCCTCCCCCCAGTACTGCTACTGGCAGCGACAGCCAGGACGGATAGGCTAGTGCTTAGAACACAGGCTGGGGGCCAGGCGGCCTGCGTCCATACAGTGGCTCTCCCTAACCAGCTTTAAGCCTCGGTTCCCCAAGTGTGAGGGTGACAGCGCCAGCTTGGAGCGTCCGGGAGTGCCTTAGCTCAGCCTGCAGGGAGCTCAGGGTGGCCATGCACAGAGCCCGCCCGGTGCACTAGCTTCCAGGGGTGGCCGCACCGGGTACCGGGGGGTGGGGGTGGGGGGGGGTGGGGCGGGGGTGGCTGAGCAGCCGAAACTCACTCTCTCACAGCTCTGGGGCCGGAAGCCCAAGGTCAAGCTTGGTCCCTTTTGGGGGGGCCATGCGGGAGACCCATCCCCGCCTCTCTCCTCGCTGCTGGGGGCTGGGGGGCAATCTTTGGCTTTCCTCGTAGATGGTATTTTCACATCAGCTTTCCCCTGAACGTGTCTCTTTCTCCTCACGTGGCATTTTTATAAAGACATAGACGCATCAGATTAGGGCCCTGCCCTGCTTTAGCCAGGCCTCATCCTAATAATTATCTCTGCATCAACCATTTCTAAATAAGGTCACACTCCGAGGTACTGGGGGTTAGGACTGCAATGTATGAATGTTGGGGGGCACAACTGAACTCCTAACCCCGCGTGTGGGCAGTGGTTAGTGAGTGGGTGGGGGGCATACTCCCCTGGGAAGGTGGGGGAGGGCTTCCCAGAGCAGGGGGTGCCTTGCGGGGTGGGGGAGTGGGGGGTGGGGGAGGGAGTGGAAGGTGAAGATGGGTCCGCAGGTGGAGGAGTGGGGGGAGGAAGAGGCCCTTCCAGCCCAAGGCACGTATCAGAACACAGCTATCAGGGTCCGGAAGTGGGTCGGGCTGTTCTACACGAGTAGAAGGTGGGTCAGTGCATGGGGATTTGGACCTAAAGACCAGGTGTCTGAGTAGCTTTAGGAGAGGTTGCACTTGGCCCTTGTGTTAGTTTGAATGACTTTTTCTTGGGCGCCTGACCACTTACCGTGGCCTCGGGGCTGAGGGAAGGTCAGGCAAGAAGAGCAGAGCTGGGCCCGGCTGGGCTGTCCAGGGCATCAGAGAGGGCAGGGCCCTGCGAACACTTCCTTCCCCTGATCCCCCCTGCAGCCCCCGGAAATTGGAAAGTCCTTTGGCGGGGTCCTGGACCAACCGTGCTGTGATTGGCTGTGGCAGAGGGTGGGTGTCCGCCGGCTCTGGGGTGAGAGGCAGCCTTGAGAAGCAAGGTGTGGGTCTGCCTGCCCCTCCTGAGTAGCAGGGAGCTTGGGCCCTAGAGCTTGACCTTCTGGGGGTGGGCTGCCCAGGACGCCCTGGGAGAGTCTCCCAGGCTGACCCCGCCCCCCACCCACCCCACACTAGAGCATGGACCTTGGGTTCAAGCGGGATCAGGAGACCTTCGCTGCCTCGTGTCTCTGAGGCCAGTTTGTTGGGTGACGGAGTCACTCAGTGTTTCCGACCTTCTGTTCACACAGCTGTCGGATGGCAGCCCTTCACAGGGGGAGCAGTGGGAGGAAGGCCGGGCACGCACCTGCACGCACATGGAGAAGGGAAAGGCTTCCTTTCTTCTCCCCCTCCCTCCCTCCTTCCTCTCCCCCTCCCTCTCTCCTTCCTCTCCCTCTCCCTCTCTACTTCCTCTCCCCCTCCCTCTCTCCTTCCTCTCCCCCTCCCTCCCTCCTTCCTCTCCCCCTCCGTCTCTCCTTCCTCTCCCTCTCCCTCTCTACTTCCTCTCCCCCTCCCTCTCTCCTTCCTCTCCTCCTCTCTCTCTCCTTCCTCTCCCCCTCCCTCTCTCCTTCCTCTCCTCCTCTCTCTCTCCTTCCTCTCCCCCTCCCTCTCTACTTCCTTCCCCCCTCCCTCTCTCCTTCCTCTCCCTCTCCCTCTCTCCTTCCTCTCCCCCTCCCTCTCTACTTCCTTCCCCCCTCCCTCTCTCCTTCCTCTCCCCCTCCCTCTCTCCTTCCTCACCCCCTCCCTCTCTACTTCCTCTCTCCCCCTCCCTCTCTACTTCCTCTCCCCCTCCCTCTCTCCTTCCTCTCCCCCTCCCTCTCTCCTTCCTCTCCCCCTCCCTCTCTCCTTCCTCGTCCCCCTCCCTCTCTACTTCCTCTCCCCCTCCCTCTCTACTTTCCTCTCCCCCTCCCTCTCTCTTCCTCTCCTCCTCCTCTCTCCTTTCCTCTCCCCCTCCCTCTCTCCTTCCTCTCTCCCTCCCTCTCTACTTCCTTTCCCCCTCCCTCTCTCCTTCCTCTCCCTCTCCCTCTCTCCTTCCTCTCCCCCTCCCTCTCTTCCTTCCTCTCCCCCTCCCTCTCTCCTTCCTCTCCTCCTCTCTCTCTCCTTCCTCTCCCCTCCCTCTCTACTTCCTTTCCCCTCCTCCCTCTCTCCTTTCTCTCCCCCTCCCTCTCTACTTCCTTCCCACCTCCCTCTCTACTTCCTCTCCCCCTCCTCTCTCCTTCCTCTCCTCCTCCCTCTCTTCCTTCCTCTCCCCCTTCCCTCTCTACTTCCTTTCCCCCCTCCCTCTCTCCTTCCTCTCTCCTCCCTCTCTCCTTCCTCTCCTCCTCCCTCTTTCCTCCCAACTCCCCCTCCCTCTCTACTACATTCCCTCTCCCTCTCTCCTTCCTCTCCCTCTCCCTCTCATCCTTCCTCTCCCCCTCCCTCTCTTCCTTCCTCTCCCCCTCCCTCTCTCCTTCCTCTCCTCCTCCCTCTCGTCCTTCCTCTCCCCCTCCCTCTCTCTCCTTCCTTCCTCCCCCTCCCTCTCTCCTTCCTCTCCCCCTCCCTCTCTCCTTCCTCTCCTCCTCCCTCTTCCTCCCTCTCCCCCTCCCTCTCTACTTTCCTTTCCCCCCTCCCTCTCACCTTCCTCTCCTCCTCCCTCTCTCCTTTCTCTCCTCCTCCCTCTCTCCTTCCTCTCCCCCTCCCTCCCTCCTTCCTCTCCCCCTCCCTCTCTCCTTCCTCTCCCTCTCCCTCTCTACTTCCTCTCCCCCTCCTCTCTCCCTTCTTCTCCTCCTCCCTCTCTCCTTCCTCTCCCCCCCTCCCTCTCTCCTTCCTCTCC
The DNA here is from genome assembly GCF_963259705.1 of Myotis daubentonii. NCBI lineage: Eukaryota > Metazoa > Chordata > Mammalia > Chiroptera > Vespertilionidae > Myotis > Myotis daubentonii. The sequence continues at coordinate 91,149,109 of NC_081845.1, read as the reverse complement.
CCCTCCCTCTCTCCTTCCCTCTCTCCCTCCCGCCTCTCGACTTCCTCTCCCCCTCCCTCTCTACTTCCCTCTCCCCCTCCCTCTCTACTTTTCCTCTCCGCCCTCCCTCTCTCCTTCCTCTCCTCCTCCCTCTCTCCTTCTCCTCCCCCTCCCTCTCTCCTTCCTCTCTCCCTCCCTCTCTACTTCCTCTCCCCCTCCCTCTCTCCTTCCTCTCTCCCTCCCTCTCTACTTCCTCTCCCCCTCCCTCTCTACTTCCTCTCCCTCTCCCTCTCTACTTCCCTCCCCTCCCTCTCTCCTTCCTCTCCCCCTCCGTCTCTCCTTCCTCTCCCCCTCCCTCTCTCCTTCCTCTCCTCGTCTCTCTCTCCTTTCCTCTCCCCTCCCTCTCTTCCTTCCTCTCCTCCTCCCTCTCTCCTTCCTCTCCCCCTCCTCTCTACTTCCTTTCCCCCCCTCCCTCTATCCTTCCTCTCCCCCTCCCTCTCTCCTTCCTCTCCTCCTCCCTCTTTTCCTCCCTCTCCGCCCTCCCTCTCTACTTCTTCCTTCCCCCTCCCTCTCTCCTTCCTCTCCCTCTCCCTCTCCCTTCCTCTCCCCCTCCCTCTCTCCTTCCTCTCCCCCTCCCTCTCGTCCTTCCTCTCCCCCTCCCTCTCTACTTCCTCTCCCCCTTCCTCTCCCCCTCCCTCTCTACTTCCTTTTCCCCCCTCCCTCTCTCCTTCCTCTCCCCCTCCCTCTCTCCTTCCTCTCCCCCTCCCTCTCTCCTTCCTCTCCCCCTCCCTCTCTCCTTCCTCTCACCCCTCCCTCTCTCCTTCCTCTCCCCCTTCCTCTCCCCCTCCCTCTCTACTTCCTTTCTCCCCCCTCCCTCTCTCCTTCCTCTCCCCCTCCCTCTCTCCTTCCTCTCCTCCTCCCTCTCTCCTTCCTCTCCCCCTCCCTCTCTACTTCCTCTCCCCCTCCCTCTCTCCTTCCTCTCCTCCTCCCTCTCTCCTTCCTCTCCCCCTCCCTCTCTCTTCTCTCCGCCTCCCTCTCTACTTCCTTTCCCCCCTCCCTCTCTCCTTCCTCTCCTCCTCCCTCTCTACTTCCTCTCCTCCTCCCTCTCTCCTTCCTCTCCCCCCTCCTCTCTACTTCCTTTCCCCCCTCCCTCTCTACTTCCTTTCCCCCCTCCCTCTCTCCTTCCTCTCCTCCTCCCTCTCTCCTTTCTCTGCTCCTCCCTCTCTCCTTCCTCTCTCCCTCCCTCTCTCCTTCCTCTCCCCCTCCCTCTCTACTTCCTCTCCTCCCCTCCCTCTCTACTTTCCTCTGCCCCCTCCCTCTCTACTTTCCTCTCCCCCTCCCTCTCTCCTTCCTCCCCCCCTCCCTCTCTACTTCCTCCCGCCCTCCCTCTCTACTTCCTCCCCCCTCCCTCTCTCCTTCCTCTCCCCCCTCCTCTCTACTTCCTCTCCCCCTCCCTCTCTACTTCCTCTCCCCCTCCCTCTCTACTTTCCTCCCCCCTCCCTCTCTCCTTCCTCTCCCCCCTCCCTCTCTCCTTCCTCTCCCCCTCCCTCTCTCCTTCCTCTCCCCCTCCCTCTCTACTTCTTCCCCCCCTCCCTCTCTACTTCCTCTCCCCTCCCTCTCTACTTCCTCTCCCGCTCCTCTCTCCTTCCTCTCCCCCTCCTCTCTCCTTCCTCTACCCCTCCCTCTCTACTTCCTCCCCCCTCCCTCTCTACTTCCTCCCCCCTCCCTCTCGTCCTTCCTCTCCCCCTCCCTCTCTACTTCCACTCCCCCTCCCTCTCTACTTTCCTCTCCCCCTCCCTCTCTACTTTCCTCTCCCTCCGCCCTCTCTCCTTCCTCTCCCCCTCCCTCTCTCCTTCCTCTCCCCCTCCCTCTCTAATTCCTCCCCCCCTCCTCTCTACTTTCCTCTCCCCTCCCTCTCTCCTTCCTCTCCCCCTCCCTCTCCCTTCCTCTCCCCCTCCCTCTCTCTTCCTCTCCCCTCCCTCTCTCCCTCCTCTCCCCCTCCCTCTCTACTTTCCTCTCCCCCTCCCTCTTCTACTTTCCTCTCCCCCTCCCTCTCTCCTTCCTCTCCCCCTCCCTCTCTCCTTCCTCTCCCCCTCCCTCTCTCCCTCCTCTCTCCCCTCCCCTCTCTCCTTCCTCTCCCCCTCCCTCTCTACTTTCCTCTCCCCCTCCCTCTCTCCTTCCTCTCCCCCTCCCTCTCTCCTTCCTCTCCCCTCCCTCTCTACTTCCTCTCCCCTCCCTCCTACTCCTCTCCCCTCCCTCTCTCTCCTTCCTCTCTCCCCTCCCCTCTCACCTTTCCTCCTCCCTCCTCTCTCCTTCTCTCCCTCCTCCCTCTCTTCCTTTCCTCTCCCCCTCCCTCTCTTCCTTCCTCTCGTCCCTCCCCTCTACTTCCTTCTCCCCCTCCCTCTCTCCTTCCTCTCCCCTCCCCTCTCTCCCTTCCTCTCCCCCTCCCTCTCTCCTTCCTCTCCCCCTCCCTCTCTCCTTTCCTCTCCCTCCTCCTCTCTCTCCTTCCTCTCCCCTCCCTCTCTACTTCCTTTCCCCCTCCCTCTCTCCTTTCTCTCCCCCTCCCTCTCTACTTCCTTCCCCCTCCCTCTCTACTTCCTCTCCCCCTCCCTCTCTCGTTCCTCTCCTCCTCCTCTCTCCTTCCTCTCCCCCTCTCCTCTCTACTTCCTTTCCCCCCTCCCTCTCTCCTTCTCTCCCCCTCCCTCTCTCTCCTTCCTCTCTCCTCCCTCTTTCCTCCTCTCCCCCTCCCTCTCTACTTCATTCCCTCCTTCTCCTCCTCTCCTTCCTCTCTCCTTCCTCTCCCCTCCCTCTCTCCTTCTCTCCCCCTCCTCTCTCCTTCCTCACCTCCTCCCTCTCTCCTGTCCTCTCCCCCTCCCTCTCTCCTTCCTCTCCCCCTCCCTCTCTCTTCCTCTCCCCCTCCCTCTCTCCTTCCTCTCCTCCTCGTTCCTCCCTCTCCCCCTCCCTCTCTACTTCCTCTCCCCCCTCCCTCTCTCCTTCCTCCCTCCTCCCTCTCTCCTTTCTCTCCTCCTCCTCCCTCCTTCCTCTCCCCCTCCCTCCTCCTTCCTACTCTCCCCCTCCCTCTCTCCTTCCTCTCCCCTCTCCCTCGTCTACT